>NC_029776.3:44760622-44762229 GCF_000817695.3 Arachis duranensis | reverse complement strand
TCCTAAGGAAAGACTAGAGTTAGTGGAATTCCAGTTAATTAGCCGACATAACAATCAATCATGAATAGTTGATAACGAAAGAGCTTCCAGTTAATCAATTTAAAGCCAATAATACAAAAAGCTAAATTAAAATCATAAATATCTGGAATACCTCAAATAACATTCATTCAAAGCAGTCAAATCTAACATGGAAAATATTCATAAGCTAATTGGGCAACATAAATCAAACATAAATAAAAGCTTTAAAGTATCTCAAAGTAGAAGAGAAATATAAAGTAAAAGAAATATTGAACCTGATGAAGAGTTGAAATCCTAAATCCTTTAAGAGGAATCCCAATCCTAAAACCTAAGAGAGAGGAGAGAACCTCTCTCTCTAAAAACTACATCTAAAACTAAAAAAAGTGTATTATGAAAAGCATAATATGAATGGATGCATTCCCCCACTTTATAGCCTCTAATCTGTGCTTTCTGGGCCAAAAACTGGGTCAGAAACAACCCATAAATCACTAATTTCGAAATCTGGTACGTATAGGTCGCGGGAAAGTGACGCGGAGGCGTCATCCACGCGTTTGCGTGGAATGAGATTCGCAGATGCAATGCGAATGCATCATTCACGCGTTCGCGTCACTTAACTTCAGAAAAGCTATTGCAAATTATATATCGTTGCGAAGCCCCGAATGTTAGCTTTCCAATGCAACTAAAACCACGTCATTTGGATCTCTGTAGCTCAAGTTATGACCGTTTGAGTGCGAAGAGGTCAGACTGGACAGCTTAGCAGTTTCTTCAACTTCTTGTATTCCTTCCACTTTTGCATGCTTCCTTTCCATCCTCTGAGCCATTCATGCCCTGTAATCCCTGAAATCACTTAACACACATATCACGGCATCTAATGGTAACAAGAGAGGATTAATATTAGCAAATATAAGGCCAAAGAAGCATGTTTTCAATCATATCACAAAATCAGGAAGGAGAATGTAAACCCATGCATTTAGTATGAATAAGTGTATGAAAGATCGATAAATCCACTCAATTAAGCACAAGATAAACCATAAAATAGTGGTTTATCAACCTTCCTACACTTAAAAATTAGCATGTCCTCATATTAAGCTCATGAGAAGCTATAAAGGAGTGAAGAGGAATGATAGAGAGTATGCAATTGGTGGACGAAATTGTGATCAATTCTCTTTAAGTTGTTTGTCTTTGTATGAAAGCTTTATTATGGCACTGGTTGAATTCACAACTCCGTTCAACTAACCAGCAAGTGTACTGGGTCGTCCAAGTAATAAACCTTACGTAAGTAAGGGTCGATCCCACAGAGATTGTTGGCATGAAGCAAGCTATGGTCACCTTGTAAATCTCAGTCAGGCAGATTAAATTGGTTTATGGATTTCGAAAATAAAGATAAAAGAATAGATTAAATAAAAGGATAGAAGACTTATGCAGATTCATTGGTGGGAATTTCAGATAAGTGAATGGAGATGCTGCATGGCTCAAGGACGCCTGCTCTCCTACTGCTTCTACTCAATCCTTCTTACTCCTTTCCATGGCAAGCTCTGTATAGGGGTTCACCATCAGCTGTGGCTACTTTCATCCTCTCGGGAAAATGA
>NC_029776.3:44758601-44759278 GCF_000817695.3 Arachis duranensis | reverse complement strand
TTGTCCCCAAGCAACTGAAAATCAAATAGGATAAAAGAAGAGAATATACTATAAATTCCAGAATATCAATGAATATTAATTTAATTACATGAGCGGGACTTGTAGCTTTTTGCTTCTGAACAGTTTTGGCATCTCACTTTTTCCCTTGTAGTTTAGAGTGATTGGCATCTCTAGGAACTTAGAATTTTGGATAGTGTTATTGACTTTCCTAGTTAAGCATGTTGATTCTTGAACACAGCTACTCATGAGTCTTGGCTGTGGCCCTAAGCACTTTGTCTTCCAGTATTACCACCGGATACACAAATGCCACAGACACATAACTGGGTGAAACTTTTCAGATTGTGACTCAGCTTTGCTAAAGTCCCCAGTTAGTGGTGTCCAGAGCTCTTAAGCACACTCTTTTGCTTTGGATCACGACTTTAACCACTTAGTCTCATGCTTTTCACTTGGACCTTCATGACACAAGCACATGGTTAGGGACAGCTTGATTTAGCCGCTTAGGCCTGGATTTAATTTCCTTGGGCCCTCCTATCCATTAATGCTCAAAGCCTTGGATCCTTTGCTTTTTCTTTCTAAAATTTTCGCCCTCTTTTTTTCTTTTTTTTTCTGCTTTTTCTTGCTTCAAGAATCAATTTCATGATGTTTTTCAGATCATCAATAACATTTCTCTTTGTTCA
>NC_029776.3:44742032-44742446 GCF_000817695.3 Arachis duranensis | reverse complement strand
CCTGTGGGGTCCACAGGATCCTGAGGTGTCAAGGAATTCCATCCCTGCACCAAATAGGCATGTAAAATGCCTTTGCACACCATTCTGGCGTTTATACGCCCATTGGTGCACATTCTGGGCGTTCAACGCCCATGTAAAGCATGTTTCTGGCGTTGAACGCCAGTTTGATGCTTGTTACTGGCGTTCAGTGCCAGTTTTTCCTCTCTGGGCACATTCCTGGCATTCAGCACCAGAATGTTGCTTGTTTCTGGCGTTCAGCGCCAGAATGGTGCTCTGTTCTGGCGTTGAACGCCAGCCAGATGCATCTTACTGGCGTTGAACGCCAGTCTGCGCTACCTCCAGGGTGAAAAATTTTTTTCTTCTGTTTTTGACTCTGTTTTTAATTTTTTTGATTTTTTCGTGACTCCTCATGAT
>NC_029776.3:44740331-44740485 GCF_000817695.3 Arachis duranensis | reverse complement strand
CTTATCCCAGGAGTCCAGGCTATCCTTAGGTTGTGAATCCAACCATATTCTAGCTCTGTCTCTTACAGCAAAAGGGAAAAGCATGAGTCTGTAGACTTCAGGATTAACTCCATTCGTCTTTACAGTCTCACAGATCTGCAAGAATTCAGTTAGG
>NC_029776.3:44739730-44740240 GCF_000817695.3 Arachis duranensis | reverse complement strand
AGCTCAAAGTTATTGGCTCCAATGGCAGGAATAGAGATGCTTCTTCCATCAAACTTGGATGTTGGCTTTGTGAAGTCACCAAGCATTCTCCTTGCATTATTATTATTATTATTATTTTCAGCTGCCATCTCCTTCTCTTGTTCGAAAATTTCTGAAAGGTTATTTCTGGATTGTTGTATTTTAGCTTCTCTTAATTTTCTCTTCAGAGTCCTTTCAGGTTCTGGATCAACTTCAACAAGAGTGCCCTTTTCCCTGTTCCTGCTCATATGAAAGAGAAGAAAACAAGAAAAGAAAAAGGAATCCTCTATGTCACAGTATAGAGATTCCCTTATGTTAGTAGAAGAAGAAAGGGGTATAAGGAAGAAGAAGGATGGATTCGGATTTTTGGATGAGGAGAGATGAAGAGAAGTGTTAGTAAGTAAATAATTAAATAGAAGAAGAGAAGAGAGGGAGAAAAATTCGAAAATTAGAGAGGGAAAAGTACTTAGGTGGTTTTGAAAAAGATAAGAA
>NC_029776.3:44738555-44739418 GCF_000817695.3 Arachis duranensis | reverse complement strand
TTCAAATTTTTGAACCAATCACATTAATTGTTAGCTAATTTTCAAAAATTTGATATAAAGATAAGAAAAAGATTTTGAAAAGATAAGATTTTTAAAATTGAAATTTTGACTTGACTTGTAAGAAACAACTAATTTTAAAAATTTTTGACAAAGTCAACCCAAAATTTCGAAAATTTGGAGGAAAATAAGAAAAAGATATTTTTTTGATTTTTTTTTGAATTTTTAATTATGAAAGAGAAAAACAACAAAAATATTCAATGCATGAAATTTTTAGATCAAAACAATGAATGCATGCAAGAATGCTATGAATGTCAAGATGAACACCAAGAACACTTTGAAGATCATGATGAACATCAAGAACATTATTTTGAAAAATTTTTGATACAAATAAAACATGCAAGACACCAAACTTAGAAATCTTTAATGCATGAAAAATATGAATGCAAAAATGCACATGAAAAACAAGAAAAGACACAAAACAAGAATTCATCAAGATCAAACAAGAAGACTTGTCAAGAACAACTTGAAGATCATGAAGAACACTATGAATGCATGGGATTTTCGAAAAAATGCAAGAAAAATTTTAAAAGCATGCAATTGACACCAAACTTAAAAATTAACACAAGACTTAAACAAGAAACACAAAATATTTTTGATTTTTATGATTTTCTAATTTTTTTTGTATTTTTATTTAATTTTTTCGAAAATAAAGTTTGTAAAAACGAAAAATAAAAGAAAATTTTTGAAAAAGATTTTTGAAAAGAAAATTACCTAATCTGAGCAACAAGATGAACCGTCAGTTGTCCATACTCGAACAATCCCCGGCAACGGCGCCAAAAACTTGGTGGACGAAATTGTGATCA
>NC_029776.3:44716017-44736850 GCF_000817695.3 Arachis duranensis | reverse complement strand
AAAACACTTAACACACGGATCACGGCATCGAATGGTATAAAGGAGAATTAAAATACGTAATTAAAAGATCTCTAGGAAGCAAGTTTTCAACCATAGAACAACTTTGGGAAGGAATTGTAATATCATGCTAATCATATGAATAAGTGGGTAAAGACTTGATAGACCACTCAATTAAACACAATATAAACCATAAAATAGTGGTTTATCAACCTCCCCACACTTAAACATTAGCATGTCCTCATGCTTAGCTTAAGGAGATAAAACAAATGAGTAGGGAAAAGCAAGAGTCATGCAATGCAACCTATGAATGTGAATGCAACTACATGCTAAGATGTTTCTTTCTACTTGGTTAAAAACAAACAAGTTCTCCAAGACAAATACAAACCAAATTCCACTAATTCAAATCGTACAATAAAAAGCAAGTAAACTTGTAGGAAGATAACTCATGAAAGCAGGGAACATAGATTTTAAGCATTGAACCCTTACTGGTAGTGTATATCACTCTAACTCTCAAGTGTCTAGGGTCAATTACTCTACTCTTCCCTATTCATGCTTTCTAAACCTTGTTCTTCATCTAACCAATCAACAAATATTTAGCATACAAATGCAAACATCATGAGGTCTTTTCAGGGTTGTAATGGGGTTGAGGTAAAGGTAAGGATACATGTATGGCCAAGTGAGCTATAATATGAATCTTTGACTAACCTAAGCTCTTACCTAACACACACACATACTCTATATAATTCTAAAAATCACACCTAGCTACCCATAATTCCCACTTTTGTATCACATACTCATGTATCAACTTTTCTTTTAATTTGTGTCACATATGCATTGATCTTTTATTAACTTAACATTGGGGTAATTTTGTCCCCTTATTTATTTATTTATATTATATATATATATATATAATTTTTTTTGAGACATAAAAACTAAAATAACATATCAATGCATATGAAATTTTTAATTTTCTGTTTTACATGAGTAGATACCCAAATTTCCCAATATTCAGAATTAGAAATATGATACATTCTCTTATTAACCCATGTTCCCACAGTTTCTCCACACTTAGTTGATGCACAACCTCTATCTTAAGCTAACCAAAGATTCAATTGGGATATTTAATTTGTTTTTCTGCTTAAGGCTAGTGATGTGGTTATAAAACAGAAGGGGATTAAAAGCTCAAAGTGGCTAACAATGGTGACATAAAAGGGTAGGCTTTATTTGGGATAAGTGAGTTAATAATCAAATATGGCCTCAATCATATGCAAGCATGTAAATACACTAAATAATGGACATATAGAATGGAACAAAGCAAAGATTGCAATCATAGAGAAGAAAACACACAAGAATAAAAATTTATGGTTAAATAATATAACCATGTAAATAAACTCAAATCTCACAGGTTGTGTGTTCTTTGGCTCAAAAACCATGTTCCAAATACAACTTCAAACAAATTTAACACATAGAAAATTTTAATTTTTAATTTAAATTAGTGAAATATTATAAAATAAAGTATTGAAAAGAAATTTATTACTTCAACCAAGTGGTGGTAAAATATGCACAAAATCTAACTATAATGCAATCAAACATGCAAATGCAAGAACTAACTACAGAGAAGTTTAAATATTGGTGTTGAGTCAGAAAATAACTAACCCATGGAGATCTGTATCGACCTCCCCACACTTAAAGATTGCACAGTCTCGGTGCATGCTGAGATGTGCAGGTGGATGGGGTTGTGGTTCCTCAACTGGTGCTCTTTTTTTGTTCCTTTCCTTGCCGGTGGTTTGGGAGTAGCTTTCTCTCTATCCTTCTTGGTGGCCATCCTGAAAAAGGGAGAAAGGAAAGAGACATGTAATTCAAATAGCTAGAACTGGGAGGAGGAAGATTTAAGTGATAATCAATGCCAAGGTAAGGGATAATGTCTTAAATACATGGTCGCGACTACATGCAATTAGGACATCAATGGAAATATAGCAAGGCATATTAAATCAATTAGATACAAGATGTGTAAAAGCATGCAGGCAAAGGCATGAGAAGCATAGGTCAAGCATCAATTGTTAAAATAAGCTGGATTAAAAAGCACTTGTATGATGACAATTGTGAATGATAATCTCAAATACAGGTGGATTACAAGTATTGTGAGTTAAAAGAGGAATGAAAGTAATAAATCCAAATATATATGAGAGCCAAATTTAAAATATCAATTGTCAAACCAATCCTTATGATATCCACAAGCTCAGTTATAATAAAGTAAAATCCAAATAAAGCTCCAACACCAACATAAAAATGCATGAAAATAAAAAAAAGAAAGAAAGAAGAAAGAAGAAAGAGGGAAGAAGGAGGAAGGGGAAGAAAAAGATAAGATATTTTGGCAGATTAAGATAAGTTGTGCGTCGCTTGTGACGCGGACGCGTGAGTGACGCGTTCACGCGGGTAGCACGTAAGTGAGGTGATGCGGGAGCGTCGGTCACACAGACACATGACATGGTTTGTGCTCGTGGCGCGAGGGCAGCCTCGCGCTCGCACAACTCTCTGTTCGAAAATCATATTGCCACTTTTGAGGGTGACGCGGTCGCGTGGTTGGCGCGATCGCGTGGATGGCTAAATTATGAAAACGGCGCAAACGTGTGGGGCACGCGTACGCGTGGTAGGGCTTGTGCTTGTACTGATCAAGGAATCTCCACTAGTGTTTGGAATTCCAGTAGCCTCCGGGATCCCAAACTAGGCGCAGAAGGCCTTCAAGTAAGCTGAAGCAAGTGACAAGGCCCCAAGAGTATTAATTTCTAGATTGAATTCCAGGGTCCCAAACCTTGCTTTTGCACCCATCTTCTTGTTGATCATTAGTGTTCCAACCGGGTGGCAGGCAATTTGAATTCTCACTAAAGCGGCCAAACAAATTCCTAGACCCATTCAGTTGAGCTTTACACCAACCTTTGCGCTTAAATTTTGAGCACACAACCATGTTGAACCTTGCAGGATAAATCTTACCACTAACCATCTTCTTCTTACTCTTAATGCCACAAAGAGCTCTAAGTTGGCCATCCATCTCCAGTAGCCCGTATTCAAGTGGAATTAGAAAGCTAAGGGATATGAATTTTACCCACTTGAATGTTGTGAAAAATGATGGCAACTTCGGGGGAGGTGTTTTTAATGAACGTGCAAGCTCCACTCCCTTGTGCTCCTCTTCGACATCTGCCACCTCTTTGTAATCTTCAATATCAACCTCTTCCTTTTGGTGAATTTCTTCCAATTTAATCTCTTCTTCATTGTTCACCAAGGGTATGGGATGTTGTGCTTCTTCATCTTTAATTTCCATGTCAAGTCCAATAGGAGAGGATTCAAATGTAGATAAGAATTAATTAATGATTGAATCCATCTTTTGATCGTCTCCTTCAAGGTCTTCAACTATGATATGCTTTGGAGGTTGTACACCCTCCTCAACATCAGCTTCAAACGTCTTTGAAAGATGCTCTATAACTTGACTTTCCCATGGAGGTTCAGCATCTCCTAAGTCTTCAACCACTGCCTCCTCTTCTTCTTTAATAATTCCGGCTTCCTCCACTTGTTCCAATACCAAATCGTGCTGCTCACTATCCACCGGAGTGCCCAATTTCTCCTTCCTGCTATGTTCTTCAGTAGATTTTCCACATGAAGCCATGGGGGTTCTTTGAATGTCCGAACGTCGAAAAGGTAATCGATTTCTTGCTTGATCCAGGTATTTAAGTATGAAATCGTATTCATCCTTGATGATTTCCTGTTCAACCATTTCTTCACCTTCAAGTACAAAATCTTCCTTGATGGCTTCTTTTCTATGATAACTCCCTTCAACTACTCCTTTATCTGCGAAGGTCTCTACTACCTTTACCTTTAGTGCCTCCTCTAGCTCCTTATGAAGTATGGATTCGTGAAGATGATCCTTTCTCTCTTGTTCCATGTCAATAGTATCATCGGGATCATGTTGCTCTTGGGTTGATGGATGTGGGTGCTCTTCCATGGGTGGTGGTGATGGGATGGGTGGATCATTATGTGGTTGAGATGGAAGTGCAGTGAAGCTTGAGGGTTGAATATTGGGTGTAGAGGGTTGGCCTATGCGGGATATAAGTGCTTGAAGAGTAGAGGTAAGACTAGTGATAGAGGCAAGTTTGCTTTTCATGGAGGTTTGGGGTGGATAGGAGGGTTCATTTGTTGGGAGAAAAGATTCATAACACGGAAGTGGTTCCTTTTGATAAGGATATGGAGACGGTATATATTGAGGTGGTGGTTCTGGGTATGGTTCATATGGTGGTTGGTGTGGTGAATAAGCATTGGGGTCATATGGAGGTGAATGGAGGAAAGGGGCTTGTGAGTGTGGTGGTTCAAAGTTATGTTGTGAGGATGGTCTCTGAGCATATGGTGGGGCTTGTTGGTAGCTACTAGGCGGTCCACCATATCTATCAGCTTGGTATGCATTGTAGGATGGTCTTTGTCTGTGATATCTTGGAAGGTGTTGTTTCCCAAAGGGGTGATCAGATCCTTGTGGCTCCATCCATCTTTGATTTCTTAGACCTTGATGCATAGTCCTGTTATAGCTTCCTTTCCTTGCAACAAAATTAGAATCAAACTCAAAGCGAGAGGGGTGAGAATTCATAGTAACTATCAGAAATAAGAGGGAAGAGAAGGAACAAATAAACAAGTAAAAGAAAAATATTTACAATAACTAATAATAAGGCACACGTTTGCAATTCCCCGGCAACGACGCCATTTTGGAGAGAGGAGTTTTGCGTGGTCTAGAATTAGAATAAATTCCCGTTGCAAGTATAGCTTCTAAACCAACAAAAGTCCTTTCTTACAAAAGTTTTGGTTGTCACAAGTAACAAACCCTTTTAAAATTGATAACCGAGTATTCAAACCTCGGGTCGTCTTCTCAAGGAATTGCAGGGATCCTAAGGAAAGACTAGAGTTAGTGGAATTCCAGTTAATTAGCCGACATAACAATCAATCATGAATAGTTGATAACGAAAGAGCTTCCAGTTAATCAATTTAAAGCCAATAATACAAAAAGCTAAATTAAAATCATAAATATCTGGAATACCTCAAATAACATTCATTCAAAGCAGTCAAATCTAACATGGAAAATATTCATAAGCCAATTGGGCAACATAAATCAAACATAAATAAAAGCTTTAAAGTATCTCAAAGTAGAAGAGAAATATAAAGTAAAAGAAATATTGAACCTGATGAAGAGTTGAAATCGTAAATCCTTTAAGAGGAATCCTAATCCTAAAACCTAAGAGAGAGGAGAGAACCTCTCTCTCTAAAAACTACATCTAAAACTAAAAAAAAAGTGTATTATGAAAAGCATAATATGAATGGATGCATTCCCCCACTTTATAGCCTCTAATCTGTGCTTTCTGGGCCAAAAACTGGGTCAGAAACAACCCAGAAATCGCTAATTTCGAAATCTGGTATGTACAAATCGCGGGAAAGTGACACGGAGGCGTCATCCACGCGTTTGCGTGGAATGAGATTCGCAGATGCAACGCGGACGCATCATCCACGCGTTCGCGTCACTTAACTTCGAAAAAGCTATTGCAAATTATATATTGTTGCGAAGCCCCAGATGTTAGCTTTCCAACACAACTAGAACCGCGTCATTTGGATCTTTGTAGCTCAAGTTATGACCTTTTGAGTGCAAAGAGGTCAGACTGGACAGCTTAGCAGTTTCTTCAACTTGTATTCCTTCCACTTTTGCATGCTTCCTTTCCATCCTCTGAGCCATTCATGCCCTGTAATCCCTGAAATCACTTAACACACATATCACGGCATCTAATGGTAACAAGAGAGGATTAATATAGCAAATATAAGGCTAAAGAAGCATGTTTTCAATCATAGCACAAAATTAGGAAGGAGAATGTAAACCCATGCATTTAGTATGAATAAGTATATGAAAGATCGATAAATCCACTCAATTAAGCACAAGATAAACCATAAAATAGTGGTTTATCAGATCACGATCTGATACAATTGTAGTTGGCACACCATGTAATCGCACAATCTCCTTAATATATACCCTTGCCAACTCATCTAGAGAATAAGTCATCCGAACAGGTAGAAAATGAGCAAATTTAGTCAACTGATCCACAATCACCCAAATCGCATAAAATCCAACTCGTGTCCTTGGTAAACCGATTACAAAAGCTATAGTGATAACTTTCCATTTTCGTTGTGGAACCTCTAAAGGTTGTAACAAGCCAAACAGCTTTTGATGTTCAATTTTCACCTTTTGACACGTTAGACACTTAGCCACATACGCCACCACGTTACTCTTCATTCTTGGCCAACAAAATATCCTCTTCAAGTCGTGATACATCTTAGTAATTCCTGGATGAATTAAAAATCCACTCTTATGAACTTCAGACAATATTTTATTCTGGAAGCTTCCCACACTTGGTATACAAATTCTCTCCTTGCACCTCCAAATCCCTTCTTAATTCTTCTGAACCTCTTCATGTTTTTCTTGTCCCATAGTCTTTAGCATTTTCTGTAACTCTTTACTCTCTTGTGCTTTTTGAATCTAAGTCTTAAAATCACTTGTGATTTTCAACTGTTTCAAACTCATACCTTCGGCCACATCCTCCTCTCCTAACCTCAAGCTCGCAAACTTGCTTAGCAACTCCTATTCCTTGAGTATCATCCACGCTACACTCAAAGACTTCCTACTTGTGGTTGGAAAAGACCCTAAACTTTACCCTGTACAGATAATGCCTCCAAATTTTCAAAGCAAACACCACAACCGCTAACTCCAAGTCATGCGTCAAATAATTCGCCTCATGCGATCTCAGTTGCCATGAGGTATAAGCCACCACGTTTCGATGTTACATCAACATGCAACCTAAGCCCTTTAATGACGCATCGCAATAAACTTCAAATGGTTCATTCGGCTCAGGTATAATAAGTACTGATGCAAAGGTTAACCTTTCTTTCAAGGTCTAAAAACTCTCTTCGCACTCCGGCGTCTACATAAAAGGTACTTCTTTACGTGTCAACTTCGTTATCAGTAGAGTAATATGTGAGAATCCCTTGATGAACCTCCTATAGTATCTGGCCAAGCCTAAGAAAATTTTGATCTCAGTTACGATCATCGGCCTCTTTCACTCTGCCACTGCCTCAATCTTAGACGGATCCACTGCAATCCCATCCTTACTCACCACATGACCTAATAACTTCACTTTTCTCTTCCAAAACTCGCACTTCAAAAGCTTCGCATACAATTTCCTCTCTTTCAATATTTGCAACACAACTCTCAAGTGCTCTTCATGCTCTTCTTCAGTTTTAGAATACACTAGTATGTCGTCTATGAATACCGCCATAAATTTATCCAAAAAGGGTCGGAACACCTTGTTCATGTAATTCATGAATACAGCAGGGGCATTCATTAGACCAAAGGACATCATCGTGTACTCATAGTGACCATAGCGAGTTCAAAGCGCAGTCTTAGAAATGTTAGTTTCTTTCACCCTAATTTGATGGTAACCCGACCTTAGGTCGATCTTTGAAAACACGCCAACTCTTTATAATAATAAAGAGTGCATACAAGTATCTCACTCAATAGAATAATGTACAAGATCAAGTTCGAAAAATCATACGGCAGTGGCAGGGTCCACAAAGAATGAAAATGTTCATTTGACAAACAACACATACAAAATTATTCACAGCCAACAAAAGGGGTAGAATTCTTGGAACAGTACCTTATTGTCATCGTTGTAAAAACACATAGGAAAGTTAACTACATGTGTTGCGAGACTGTGGAGTAGCATCTAGAATCTGAACAAAACTGATTCATTCCTTAAAACTTCAAAAAATTTTCAGAGATTCCTTTGATCTCTGGATTTGATGGTGTCTTTTATCTGATCCAGGCACCCAAAATCCAAAAAATTGGCAAAATCTGTTCATCACAACTTGTTATTGGTGGTTGTGAAAATGGAGGAATCAGAAAATATTTAGTCACCCTAAAAAAAGAGACCCTCAGAACTAGTAAAATTTATAAAAAATTATGTGCAGAATATCGAAGAAGTACTACAAAATAGAAGAGGAACATTGCTAACTTACAATTGGAGAGTTCAGGTGAATATTGCCTGATGGCCGCCTCCTCCAAGGTGGATAAAAGTAAACTCAGATAAGACGTCTGTGGAAAATGAAAAAGCAGCAGGTTGCGGTGTGTGTAAAGACAAATCAGGAAGATGGGTCACCGAATTCATGATGAATATTGAAAAATGTACTACTTTTTTAATTGGGTTGTGGGGAGCTCTTCAAGGTCTTAGAATTTGCTTGGGCATTGAGATTTAGAAGAGTAATTCTAGAAGTAGATTTTTATGTTTAAAAAAAGAGTCGCAATTGAAATTACTCACACTTACAGAGGAAGAATAGAGCAACTGATTAAATGTCCAAGGAAAATCTTAAAAAACTAACTTAACTAATTTAGGGTACAACTTTATAGATCAAACCCACAAAAGAACTAGCTTAAAGGTAGGAGTTCGCAAGTTTTTAGCCCTATTATTCACAACAAAAACAAAAATAAAATAAAATAAAAATTTACTTTGTGTTGAGAACTTTTATTCCATCGCCAGCCTCGCGCACTCTCTCCCTCTCGCAGAAAACATCACACACAACGGCTATCAGCATCAGGGTCTCTCACCTCTGTGCCTCACTCAGCGCCACCGTACGGTCGCCGCCTCGTTTCCGGGCCTCTCGCCGGCTCCTCTGCCTCCTCTGTGCGCCGCCAGCCTCTGCTCGCCTGTGCTTCCTCCGCGCCCCTCGCCTCCGTCTGTATCGTCCCGGCCGTCTTGGCTCCGCCGTGGATCGCCTTCTCCGCCTCCACCTTCTCTTCCGTGAGCCCGTGACTTTGGTTCTGCTTCTGCCGTGTAGAGGCGAGTTTTTTATTTTTTAATTTTTTTTAGTTATTCTATATTAATTTTTAATACTTGATTGTTTCTGTTTTAATGTAGGTTTAGAATAGGTACATTGATGCTAATTATATTTATCTTGACTCTAGAGTGACACTTGAAAGCAATTTGAGTTACTGAGCATTGGTTTATCCCATGGGATTGGCTCAATTTGTTGTGGTTGGCTCTCTTTTGATGCTAGTTTTGTGACTAAGGAATCATTGAACTATTTATTTTGTTGCACTTACTAATAGGTTCTGTGAATCTGACAACTATGCACCCAACACAAGAATTCAAATGTGTAGATATGACCTATGAGTATGCATACTGGAGAAAGAGAAAAGAAATTTTGTGAGGAAAAACATTAAAGTGGAATAACAACGTCGTTGAAAAACAGAAAATGGCTGCATCAGTGTCTCTGCTTCGAAAACTGAGGAGCCTCCCTCTGTGTGCATGGTTTGGGAGCAGGAGAAGGAGCTTGCGTTCTGATGCGGCATTGGAAGCCATAGCCAAAGCTTCAGAAGACAAAGTTCCCAACTTGGTTGTCTACAACTACCCTACCTTCTCTGGAGCATTTTCTGCCCTCTTTGCTCACCTCTTCCACATTCGCCACAACCTCCCTGCCCTCATTTTGCCCTTCTCTTCGGTTCCCTTTCTTTCTCTCAGGTTCTCTGTCTTCTTCTGTTCTCTAATTTCCTTTCTTTTGTTGATGGAGGTGCTCTGTTTCCTTTTCTGGTGGAGCTTTTTGAGGTCTTAGGGAAGTTCTAACAATTAAGTGCTTACCTGATTTGGTGTTTGAAGCTTCTGCAATGTTGCAAAGTTATTGTTTTGAATGTTGGTTCCCTCATAACTTGCATTGGATATTGTATGATAGGGTTGAAGATTTGTGCATTGAAGGCCTTGAGACCTGCTACCTGCTTGATTTTATTCCACCAAAAGAATTTATTTTCGAACTCTCCAAGCAATCAAAATGCAAGTAGGTTAACATTCAAGTTCTTTTATTTTATTACCAATTGATTGTTTTTTAACCCATCCTATTTTCTGTTTTCATGCTGGTGCTAATGTGCTATGCATCGTTTCATTTTTCATGTGCATATTAATTTACTCGGTTTTGTCTATCTAGGATTATTGGGTTTGATCACCGGAAATCGGTGCTTCGTAATATTCCCTCTGCTGATGATCTTGCTGAGAACATTATGATTCATGTTAACAATGAGAAGAGTAGCTCCAGTACTGTTTATGAATACTTTTCGAGAAAAAGTGCGGACATGAATTCTGATGTAAGTAGGGATTTATATTATTTAATATGCTTTATTTCTGAAACATTTAACATACCAGTGGTTGAGAACCTGAAATATACGGATGATTGAATTTCATTAAGGGTGTGGTTCCAAATTTAGTGGAGTCGAAAGACAGGGAGCGTGTGGAGATGATTCTCAGCTATATTGAGGATGGAGATCTTCGCCGATATACCTTGCCTAACATTAAGGCCTTTAACATTGGACTGAATGAATGGCGGGAAAAGCTTAACTGCATTTCCAATCCGAACATGTATAAGCAGGTATTGCTGATCATAGTTTAAGTTCGTGCTGTGTTTATTCTTATTGCTACTAAATAAAAGTTTAGAAATTTACCAAGATTCATATGAAAAAGTGGATTAAAGACAAATGGATATGAATCCATAGCATTTCTTGCATCTCAGGAGTCTATACTTTTACTTGAACTAAGTCAAAGAGTGTAAGTTCAAAATCTGTTTCAATAGAAATTGTAGCAAAACAGCTTCAGGCGGTTATAAGGATACATTGCACTAATTTGGTGTGTGCTGTGTTATCTGTTTGTTTGTTTCTCTTACATAGTGATGCACTAGTACTTAAAACTCCAGGCCTTGGAACCATCTTTCTTTACAGTTCTCTATGCAAATTGTTGTAAATATATCCACCTTTCTTGTGTTTGCTGAATATTGTGTTCTTTGAAATATGTACATTGCAGTTGCTGGAGTTAAGTGCTGAAGGTCTAATCGCTAAAGGAAATGCACATGTTTCATCTCGCCAGGATGCTGCAAGTAAACTGCTGCAAAAGGTGTTTAGGGTTCGGTTGGGAAGAGGATTTTATGGAGAGTGCCTGGTATACTTTAGTACATAATTCTTTCTTTTCCATTGTGGTTCATCTTTAATTTGTCAGTTCTCCTTCCTATGTTGTTGAAACTATTAGAGAGATTCAAAAGTGGCAGCATATTTTTAATGCTCACTGCAGTTTATTTTAATGCTCACCATAAAAAATAAAAAATAAAAAAAATCTTGCTACCTGTGATTTTGTGATTGAAATTCTTCTTGTTGTTTTAGGGTGTTCGGGCAGATGGGAACTCCAACCTAAGTGATGAAAGTGCTTTTTAACTGTACCAAAGATTTATTGGATTGTTTATTCTGATAAATTTTATGTATAATGTATCACCAATACAGACCCATAGGAGCTGTGATATTCATGCAACGGAATAATCTCAAAATGTGCTTGCGTAGCATGGATAGGGTCACTGATACCTCTGAAGTTGCAAGGGTATGCCCTACTTTGTTTTATATTTCTTTTCTTGCAACATTGTGTAATGCTTTGATATGCATTAGTGAATTTTCTACACTTTGAACTTAAGGCCTATGGTGGAGGTGGTTCCCCAAGTTCAAGTTCCTTCATAATAAGGATGGATGAGTACAACCAATGGATTTGAGTGAATTGATCCTGAGCATTCCGGTTTGAATATCTAACCTAGGATTTACATAAATATATATAATAAAGCATCTACTTCTATTACCACACAAAGTTTCTCTTCCGGTTTATTTGATTAAGTTGCTTGTTGCCTCTACAGGTTGAGATCAACAGTGACAGTTGATGGCTGGTTTATTTACTTGATGTAATTTTGAGATCGTCTGGCACGATTAATGAGATCCGTTCACAAGACAGACGATGCTTTGACAGCGGACCTTTTGAAGATGATAGTAGTGCTATTGTGACAGATCCTTAGACTATCTTGATAATGATGCAAGACACACGAGACTTGGAGAAGAAGGTGGAGCAGAGCAAGAAGGAATACTTGATCTTGGGAGTGGACAAGTCCACTGATCAGGTTGACTTGAAGGGCAGAGATATTAAAGAAGTTTAACATTCAGATTGCAAAGAGGTGAAATCTTTGTTACTCTTCTAAAATTCATGGTGCATATAAATGTGACTGGTCTAAGTTCCCAGAGGCGTTAACTGTGGATACCGCGTTATGAATGGTAGAGGATTTCAACCTGTAACCTGCGGTGTCAGTCACACATGCGGGGCATATACTTTTGGAAGATTGTCTTCTTCCACTTTTTCAGTTTTGCATGCGTATCAGTTTTGTTTCCATAACTTATCGATTTCAATATATGACGATGACCATGTGTAAGTCAAAACTGTTTCCCTTTATTTTATTTTATCTTACATATATTTAGTTTATTAAAACCTTTACTCCTTTAGCTTTCTTTTTGTGCAATATGTAATGTATTATCTTTTAAATGCCACTTTCGCTATACTATTCGTAGTGTTTCATTTTTTTTTTTTTTGAATAAGAGAGCTCAACACAATACAATGGAGCAACAGACAAACAAATTGCAGTCATGATCATAAAAGAAAATAAAGACAAAGGTAACTAAATTACCTCTGATGTTATCTCCGGCATTGCCATCAACAACAAAAGGGGTCCATACTGCTCCACTCTCTATAACTGGTCACCGATCTTTGGAACACCTCTTCTGGACCACCTTCTTTGTAATTAAAAATCCGCATGTTCCTCTCTAGCCAAACATTCCAGATAACCGCAAAGAAGCAAATCATGTCTCGCTCCTCCTTTCTATTTACAACGCCTGTCCAACTCTCAAAATGTTCTTTCAATGACCCCGGAATAGACCACGCTTTCCCAAAATCAGAAAGCCATTGACACCACACCTGCCAAGTAAACTGACAACCCAAAAACAAGTGGTGAATATGTTCAATATCTCTTTTAAATAACATACATAAGTTATCTCCATGACTAATTATTCCAAGTCTAAGTAGTCTTTCTTTAGTATTTACTCTTCCTATCAAGACAAACCAAATAAATAACTTCACTCGTGGTGGCACCAAACCTTTCCATATTGTTCTGGTGAAGTTATAACTGGTAATATCTTCCAGGAGAGTATCTGACTGCATCACCTACACAAAAGATTTAGTTGAAAAAGTTCCATCCTTGTCAAACTTCCAATTAACTCTATCTTGCTTATTATATGCTAGTTTAACAGGCCTTAAAGACTCGTGCAAATTATCCACTAATTCTAACTCCACTGATATAATTTTCGCCTCTACTGGAAGTTCCAAATCCACTCTAACCCATCCGAAAACTCGCAATCCCCTATAACAGATTCTTTCTGGTTTGAAACAGAGAAAAGTCTCGGAAATTTCATCTTGGGTGAACCACCTTGTAACCAAACATCTTCCCAGAATCGTGTCCTCCTACCATCACCCACCTCCATAGTCAACCCAGCAATTATCTTGTCTCTTACATTGTTATCCTTGAGCTGCATCTGACATATATCCTTCCATGGTCCCCCTCTAATAGGTAGTGTCTGAGCTGATAACATCACATTGGGATTCAAATTATAGCAGGAGCATACAACTTTCTTCCATAAAGGACATTCCTCCTTTGAAAAGCGCCACCACCACTTGAAGAGTAGAGCAGATTTTCTAATCACTGCATCACGACCCCCAAGTCACCCTCCTTTTTAGGGGCCTGAACCACTTCCCACTTAACTAGTGCTATACCATTCCTATCTTCCTCCTTGCTCCATAAGAATCTTCTCTGTAGCGATATCAACTTTTTTGCCACAGCCCTCGGCATCTTGTATAGGCTCAGGTAGTACACTGGCAAACTATTCAACACAGACTTTATAAGGACTAGCTTACCCGCTTTATTCAGGACCTTTGCCTTCCACAAATTGAGCTTTTCCTCAACCTTGTCAATTATCGGTTTCCATGTCTTGACCAGCCTTGGGTTTGCTCCTAGAGGAATGCCAAGATATCTAATAGGAAGGTTCGCCTCTTTACATCCCAATAAAATGCACATGTTATCAGTCCACTACAGTCACAATTGATTGGAATTAAACTTGATTTATCGAAGTTAATCGTTAACCCCGACATCACCTCAAAGCACCTTAGCAATCTGGCATAGTTTCTGATGGTCTCCTCCTCTGGTGGACAGAATAATATGGTGTCATCTGCGAACTGGAGATGTGACAACACTATGTTTTCCTTGCCAACCAGCAACGGTGAAATCCATCGGTTCCTCACTGCCTCCCCTATCATCTTGTGTAGAACATCCACTACCAGAACAAAACAGGAACGGAGACAGTGGATCACCTTGCCTCAAACCTCTCTCCATCTTGAATGGTTTAGATGGAGAACCATTTATTAGGATTGCCATGGACGCTGTACCAACACACTCCCTAACCCATTCTCTCCATCTCCAACCAAAACCCATCTTCTGAAGCACAATATCCACAAAATTCCACTTTACCCGATCATAAGCCTTCTGAAAGTCTAATTTAATAATTGTCGCCTGCTTCTTCCTCATCTTTAACCATTGCACTGTTTCACATGCAATGAGTGCTGGTGCACGAAATTGTGATCTCTTATAATGGCATTCGACTTGGTGTGCGCATCTACTAACTCAGCATTTTCTTCAGAACCTCGCACAACTAACCAGCAAGTGCACTGGGTCGTCCAAGTAATAAACCTTACGTGAGTAAGGGTCGATCCCACGGAGATTGTTGGTATGAAGCAAGCTATGGTCATCTTGTAAATCTCAGTCAGGTGGATAATAAATGGTTATGGAGTTTTCGAATAATAATAATAAATAAACAGAAAATAAAGATAGAAATACTTATGTAGATCATCGATGGAAATTTCAGATAGGCGCATGAAGATGCTGTGCTCCTTCTGAATCTCTGCTTTCCTACTGCCTTCATCCAGTCCTTCTTACTTCTTTCCATGGCAAGCTGTATGTAGGGCATCACCGTTGTCAATGGCTACATCCCATCCTCTCAATGAAAAAGGTCCAAATGCTCTGCCACGGCATGGCTAATCATCTATCGGTTCTCGATCATGTCGGAATAGAATCCCTTGATTCTTTTGGGTTTGTCATCACGCCCAACAATCACGAGTTTGAAGCTCGTCACAGTCATTCAATTCCGGAATCCTACTCGGAATACCACAGACAAGGTTTAGACTTTCCAGATTCTCATGAATGCCGCCATCAATTCTAGCTTATACCACGAAGACTCTGATCTCACGGAATGGAAGGCTCGATTGTCAGGCGAGGGCAACCATGCATCGTGCATCAAGAATCCAAGAGATACACACTCTAGATTTCGCTTGTAGAACGGAAGTGGTTGTCAGGCACGCATTCATAGGGACGGATGATGATGAATGTCACGGATCATCACATCCATCAGGTTGAAGTACGAGTAGTATCTTAGAACAGAAATAAGATTGAATTTGAATAAAAGATAGTAGTAATTGCATTAAAACTTGAGGTACAGCAGAGCTCCACACCCTTAATCTATGGTGTGTAAAAACTCTACCGTTAAAAATACATAAGTGATGAAGGTTCAGGCATGGCTGAATGGCCAGCCCCCAAAACGTGATCACAGGATCAAAAATAGAATCCCAGATCCAGGATGTCTAATACAATAATAAAATATCCTATTTATACTAGACTAGCTACTAGGGTTTACAGAAGTAAGTAATTGATGTAGAAATCCACTTTCAGGGCCCACTTGGTGTGTGCTTGGGCTGAGCTTGAACTTTACACGTGCAGATGCTTCTTTTGGAGTTGAACGCCAAGTTGTAACGTGTTTTTGGCGTTCAACTCTGGTTCGTGACGTGTTTCTGGCGTTTGACTCCAGAATGCAGCGTAGAACTAGCGTTGAGCGCCAGTTTACGTCATCTAATCCCGAATAAAGTATGGACTATTATATATTGCTGGAAAGCTCTGGATGTCTACTTTCCAACGCCGTTGAGAGCGCACTAATCTCTGAAAACACTTAACACACATATCAAGACATCTAATGGTGATAAGAGAGGATTAATAATAAGCAAATATAAGTCCAAAGAAGCATGTTTTCAATCAAAGCACATAATTAGGAAGGGAAATGTAAAACATGCAAATAGTATGAATAAGTGGGTAAAGAGTTGATAAAATCCACTCAATTGAGCACAAGATAAACCATGAAATATGGGTTTATCACGCGCCATTTGGAGTTCTGTAGCTCTAGAAAATCTATTTCGAGTGTAGGGAGGTCAGAATCTAATAGCATCAGCAGTCCTTTGTCAGCCTCCTTATCAGAGTTTTACTCAGGTCCCTCAATTTCAGCCAAAAATTACCTGAAATCACAGAAAAATACACAAACTCATAGTAAAATCCAGAAATGTGAATTTAGCATAAAAACTAATGAAAACATCCCTAAAAGTAACTAAATCCTACTAAAAACTATCTAAAAACAATGCCAAAAAGCGTATAAATTATCCGCTCATCACAACACCAAACTTAAATTGTTGCTTGTCCCCAAGCAACTGAAAATCAATTAGGATAAAAAGAAGAGAATATACTATAAATTCTAGAATATCAATGAATATTAGTCCTAATTAGATGAGCGGGACTTGTAGCTTTTTGCCTCTGAACAGTTTTGGCATCTCACTTTTTCCTTTGAAGTTTAGAATGAGTGGCATCTATAAGAACTTAGAATTTCAGATAGTATTATTGATTCTCCTAGTTAAGTATGTTAATTCTTGAACACAGCTACTTTTATGAGTCTTGGCCGTGGCCCTAAGCACTTTGTTTTCCAGTATTACCACGAGATACATAAATGCCACAGACACATAGCTGGGTGAACCTTTTCAGATTGTGACTCAGCTTTGCTAAAGTCCCCAGTTAGAGGTGTCCAGAGTTCTTAAGCACACTCTTTTTGTTTTGGATCACGACTTTAACCACTCAGTCACAAGCTTTTCACTTGGACCTGCATGCCACAAGCACATGGTTAGGGACAGCTTGATTTAGCCACTTAGGCCTGGATTTTATTTCCTTGGGCCCTCCTATCCATTGATACTCAAAGCCTTGGATCCTTTTTACCCTTGCCTTTTGGTTTTAAGGGCTATTGGCTTTTTCTGCTTGCTTTTTCTTTTTCTTTCTAATTTTTTTCGCCATTTTTTCGTAAGCTTTTGCTTTTTCACTGCTTTTTCTTGCTTCAAGAATCAATTTTCATGATTTTTCAGATTGTCAATAACATTCTCTTTGTTCATCATTCTTTCAAGAGCCAACAATTTTAACATTCATAAATAACAAGATCAAAAATATGCACTGTTCAAGCATTCATTCAGAAAACAAAAGGTATTGCCACCACATCAATATAATTAAACTAAATTCAAGGATAATTTCAGTGGCGCTTTCTTCTTGAAGAACCAATGATGTCCTTGAGTTCTTCAATGTCTCTTCCTTGTCTTTGTTGCTCCTCCCTCATAGCTCTTTGATCTTCTCTAATTTTATGGAGAATGATGGAGTGCTCATGATGTTCCACCCTTAATTGATCCATATTATAACTCAAGTCTTCTAGAGAAGTGTTGAGTTGTTCTCAATAGTTGTTAGGAGGAAAGTGCATCCCTTGGGGCATCTCTGGGATTTCTTGGTGATGAGCTTCCTCATGCGTCTCTTGGGTTCCATGAGTGGGTTCTCTTGTTTGCTCCATCCTTTTCTTAGTGATGGGCTTGTCCTCCTCAATGGGGATGTCTCCTTCTATGATAACTCTAGCTGAGTAACATAGATGGCAAATAAGATGAGAAAAAGCTAGCCTTGCCATGGTGGAGGACTTTTCGGCTATTTTGTAGAATTCAAGGGACATGACTTCATGAACTTCTACTTTCTCTCCATTCATGATGTTATGAATCATGATGGCCCGATCCACAGTAACTTCGGATCGGTTGCTAGTGGGGATGATGGAGTGTTGGATGAACTCCAACCATCCTCTAGCCACAGGCTTGAGGTCCAGTCTTCTTAATTGAACTGGCTTGCCTTTGGAGTCTCTTTTTCATTGAGCTCCTTCAACACATATGTCCATAAGTACTTGGTCCAACCTTTGATCAAAGTTGACCCTTCTTGTGTAGGGGCGTGCATCTCCTTGCATCATGGGCAAGTTGAATGCCAACCTCACATTTTTCGGACTAAAATCTAAGTATTTCCCTCGAACCATTGTAAGATAATTCTTTGGATTTGGGTTCATACTTTGATCATGGTTCCTAGTGATCCATGCATTGGCATAAAACTCTTGAACCATTAAGATTCTGACTTGTTGAATGGGGTTGGTCAGAACTTCCCAACTTCTTCTTTGGATCTCATGTCGGATATCCGGATACTCATTTTTCTTGAGCTTGAAAGGGACCTCAGGGATCACCTTCTTCTTGGCCACAACATCATAGAAGTGGTCTTGATGGGATTTGGAGATGAATCTCTCCATCTCCCATGACTCGGAGGTGGAAGCTTTTGTCTTTCCTTTCCCTTTTCTAGAGGTTTCTCCAGTCTTAGGTGCCATAGGTGGTTATGGAAAAACAAAAAGCTATGCTTTTACCACACCAAACTTAGAATATTGCTCGCCCTCGAGCAAAAGAAGAAAGAAAAGAAGAAGAGGAAGAGAAAATATGGAGGAGAGTGGGGGGAGGTGTATTCGGCCAAGGTGTAGAAGAGGAAAAAAATTTTGAATTTTGAAGGTAGGTGGGGTTTATGAGAAAGAGTGGATGGATGTGAGTGGTGAAAGGGGGTAATTGGAAAGAGAGTGTGTAGGGTTTTGGGGAAGAGTGTTTATGGGGAAGAGAGTTTATGGGGAAGAGAGGATGAATGTGAAGAAGAGGAGAGAAGGTGAGTTGAAGTAGGTGGGGATCCTGTGGGGTCCACAGATCCTGGGATGATCCTGTGGGGTCCACAGATCCTGAGGTGTCAAGGATTTACATCCCTGCACCAATTAGGCATGTAAAACGCCTTTGCATACAATTCTGGCGTTTAAACGCTGAAGTGATGCTTATTTTGGGCATTCAACGCCCAATTGCAGCATGTTTCTGGCGTTGAACGCTAGTTCCATGCTTGTTTCTGGCGTTCAGCGCCAGCTCTCCTCAGGGTATATTCCTGGCGTTCAAACACTCGGATGCTGCTTGCTTCTGGCGTTTAATGCCAGATCCATGCTCTATTCTGGCGTTGAACGCCAGCCAGATGCTCCTTACTAGCGTTTGAACGCCAGTAGGTCCTTCCTCCAGGGTGTGCTTTTTCTTCTGCTGTTTTTTATTCTGTTTTTAATTTTAGTATTTATTTTGTGACTCCACATGATCATGAACCTAATAAAACATAAAAGAACAATACAAATAAAATAAAATTAGATAAATAAAAATTGGGTTGCCTCCCAATAAGCACTTCTTTAATGTCAATAGCTTGACAATGGGCCCTCATGGAGCCACACAGGTGATCAGGTCAATGTTGTAGACTTCCAACATCAAACTTAGAGTTTGGATGTGGGGATTCAACACCAAACTTAGAGTTTGGCTGAGGCCTCCCAACACCAAACTTAGAGTTTGATTGTGGGGGCTTTGTTTGACTCTGTACTGAGGGAAGCTTTTCATGCTTCCTCTCCATGTATACAGAAGATACCCTTGGGTCTTAAACACAAGGTAGTCCCCTTTCAATTGAAGGACTAATTCTCCTCTGTTAACATCTATCACAGCTCCTGCTGTGGCTAGGAAAGGTCTTCCAAGGATGATGCATTCATCCTCCTCCTTCCTAGTGTCTAAGATTATGAAATCAGTAGGGATATAAAGGCCTTCAACCTTTACTAACACGTCCTCTACCAATCCATAAGCTTATCTTACTGACTTGTCTGCCAATTGTAATGAAAATATGGCAGGTTGTACCTCAATGATCCCCAGCTTCTCCATTACGGAGAGTGGCATAAGATTTATACCTGACCCTAGGTCACACAGAGCCTTTTCAAAGGTCATGGTGCCTATGGTGCAGGGTATTAAGAATTTTCCAGGATCTTGTCTCCTTTGAGGTAAAATTTGCCGAACCCATGTATTTAGTTCACTAATGAGCAAGGGAGGTTCACTTTTCCAAGTCTCATTACCAAACAACTTGGCATTCAGCTTCATGATGGCTCCTAGATATTGAGCAACTTGCTCTCCAGTTACATCTTCATCCTCTTCAGAAGAAGAATAGTTCTCAGAGCTCATGAATGGCAGAAGGAGGTTTAGTGGAATCTTTATGGTCTCTATATGAACCTCAGATTCCTTTGGGTCCTCAATAGGGAACTCCTTCTTGCTTGAGAGACGTCCCATGAGGTCTTGCTCATTGGGATTCACGTCCTCTCCTTCCTCTCTAGGTTCGGCCATGTTGACTATATCGATGGCCTTGCACTCTCTCTTTGGATTCTGTTCTGTATTGCTTGGGAGAGTACTAGGAGGAGTTTCAGTGACTTTCTTACTCAGCTGGCCCACTTGTGCCTCCAAATTTCTAATGGAGGACCTTGTTTCACTCATGAAGCTTAAAGTGGCTTTAGACAGATCAGAGACTATATTTGCTAAGTTAGAGGTGCTCTGCTCAGAATTATCTGTCTGTTGCTGAGAAGATGATGGAAAAGGCTTATCATTGCTAAACCTGTTTCTTCCACCATTATTAAAGCCTTGTTGAGGCTTTTGTTGATCATTCCATGAGAAATTTGGATGATTTCTCCATGAGGGGTTATAGGTGTTGCCAAAGGCTTCCCCCATGTAATTTACCTCTGCCATTGCAGGGTTTTCAGGATCATAAGCTTCTTCTTCAGAAGATGCCT
>NC_029776.3:44714696-44715979 GCF_000817695.3 Arachis duranensis | reverse complement strand
GGTTATTTGCAACCATGTCAATGAGTTCTTGGGCTTCTGTAGGCATTTTCTTTAGGTGAATGGATCCACCTGCAGAGTGGTCCAGTGACATCTTAGAGAACTCAGATAGACCATAATAGAATATATCTATCATGGTCCATTCTGAAAACATGTCAGAAGGACACTTTTTGGTCATCTGCTTGTATCTTTCCCAAGTTTCATAGAGGGATTCACCATCTTTTTGCTTGAAGGTCTGAACATCCACTCTAAGATTGCTCAGCTTTTGAGGAGGAAAGAACTTAACCAAGAAGGATGTGACCAGCTTATCCCAAGAGTCCAGGCTATCCTTAGGTTGTGAGTCCAACCATGTTCTAGCTTTGTCTCTTACAGCAAAAGGGAAAAGCATGAGCCTGTAGACTTCAGGATCTACTCCATTAGTCTTAACAGTCTCATAGATTTGTAACAACTCAGTTAAAAATTGGTAGGGATCTTCTGATGGAAGTCCATGAAACTTCCAGTTTTGTTGCATTAGAGCAACTAATTGAGGTTTCAGCTCAAAATTATTTGCTCCAATGGCAGGAATTGAGATGCTTCTTCCATCAAACTTGGAACTAGGTGTAGTATAATCACCAAGCATCCTCCTTGTATTATTGTTGTTGGGTTCGGCTGCCATATCCTTTTCTTGTTCGAAAATTTCAGTAAGGTTGTCTCTGGATTGTTGTAATTTAGCTTTTCTTTGTTTCCTCTTCAGAGTCCTTTCAGGTTCAGGATCAATTTCAACAAGAATGCCTTTTTTTTTATTCCTGCTCATATGAAAGAGAAGAGAACAGAAAAAGAAGAAGAATCCTCTATGTCACAGTATAGAGATTCCTTTATGTTAGTAGAAGAAGAAAGGGAATAAGAGTGAAGAAGAATGAATAATCCAAACACAAGGGTGAGGATAGGGGCAGTGATTTGAGATGAAGAGAAGTGTTAGTAAATGAATAAATAAATAGAATAAGATGAGAGACAGAAGTTTTCAAAAATAATTTTGAAAAGGAGTTAATGATTTTCGAAAATTAAGATAAATAAAATTAAAATTAAAAATTAAAATTAAAAATTAAAACAATTAATCAATTAAAAAGAATTTTGAAAAAGAGGTGAGGTATTTTCAAAAATTAGAGAGAGAAAATTAGTTAGGTGGTTTTGAAAAAGATAAGAAACAAACAAAAGTTAATTGGTTAGTTTGAAAAAGATTTGAAAATCAAAATTGAAAAGATAAGAAGATAAGAAGATATTTTGAAATCAAATTTTTGAAAAAGATA
>NC_029776.3:44712709-44713078 GCF_000817695.3 Arachis duranensis | reverse complement strand
AGTAAAGTCCAGAAAAGTGAATTTTAACTAAAAACTAATAAAAATATACTAAAAACTAACTAGATCATACTAAAAACATACTAAAAACAATGCCAAAAAGCGTACAAATTATCCGCTCATCACAACACCAAACTTAAATTGTTGCTTGTCCTCAAGCAACTGAAAATCAAATAAGATAAAAAGATGAGAATATGCAATGAATTCCAAAAACATCTATGAAGATCAGTATTAATTAGATGAGCGGGGCTTTTAGCTTTTTGCCTCTTGAACAGTTTTGGCATCTCACTCTATCCTTTGAAATTCAGAATGATTGGTATCTTTAGGAACTCAGAATCCAGATAGTGTCATTGATTCTCCTAGTTAAGTATA
>NC_029776.3:44712168-44712507 GCF_000817695.3 Arachis duranensis | reverse complement strand
TTCTTAAGCACACTCTTTTTGCCTTGGATCACAACTTTATTTCTTTCTTTTTCTTTCTTTTTCTTTTTCTCTTTTTTTTTTGTTTCGAAATTTTTTTTTGTATTCACTGCTTTTTTCTTGCTTCAAGAATCATTTTTATGATTTTTTAGATCCTCAGTAACATGTCTCCTTTTTCATCATTCTTTCAAGAGCCAACATTCATGAACAACAAATTCAAAAGACATATGCACTGTTCAAGCATACATTCAGAAAACAAAGTATTGCCACCACATCAAAATAATTAATATGTTATAAAATTCAAAATTCATGCAATTCTTCTCTTTTTCAATTAAGAACATT
>NC_029776.3:44710747-44711070 GCF_000817695.3 Arachis duranensis | reverse complement strand
TCAAACTTAAAAGGTTTGCTCGTCCTCGAGCAAAAGAAGAAAGAAGAGAGTAGAAGAAGAAGAAATGAGAAAGAATGGAATGGCTTTGTGTTCGGCCAAAAAGGGGGAGAAGTGGTGGTTTGGTTGTGTGAAAATGAAGGAGTGAAGATGGGTTTATATAGGAGTGGGGGGGACTCATGGTTCGGTCATGTATGGGTGGGTTTGGGAGGGAAAGTGGTTTGAATTTGAAGGGTGAGGTAGGTGGGGTTTAATGAAGGACGGATGTGAGTGGTGAAGAGAAAGATGGGATTTGATAGGTGAAGGGTTTTTTTGGGGAAGAGGTG
>NC_029776.3:44709191-44710468 GCF_000817695.3 Arachis duranensis | reverse complement strand
GCGTTAAACGCCCAGAATGGTGCCAGACTGGGCGTTAAACGCCCAACAGCTAGCCTTACTGGCGTTTAAACGCCAGCACGCCCTCCTCCAGGGTGTGCTGTTTTTCTTTCTGTTTTTCATTCTGTTTTTGCTTTTTCAATTGATTTTGTGACGTCTCATGATCAACCTACAAAAGAACATAAAATAACAAGGGAAAATAGATAAAATATAACATTGGGTTGCCTCCCAACAAGAGCTTCTTTAATGTCAGTGGCTTGACAGAGGGCTCTCATGGAGCCTCAGAAATACTCAGAGCAATGTTGGAACCTCTCAACACCAAACTTAGAGTTTGAATGTAGGGGTTCAACACCAAACTTAGAAGTTGGTTGTGGCCTCCCAACACCAAACTTAGAGTTTGACTGTGGGGGCTCTGTGTGGCTCTGTTTTGAGAGAAGCTCTTCATGCTTCCTCTCCATGATGACAGAGGGATATCCTTGAGCTTTAAACACAAAGGATTCTTCATTCACTTGAATGATCAATTCTCCTCTATCAACATCAATCACAGCCCTTGCTGTGGCTAGGAAGGGTCTGCCAAGGATGATGGATTCATCCATCCACTTCCCAGTCTCTAGGACTATGAAATCAGCAGGGATGTAATGGTCTTCAACTTTTACCAGAACATCCTCTACAAGTCCATAGGCTTGTTTTCTTGAATTGTCTGCCATCTCTAGTGAGATTTTTGCAGCTTGCACCTCAAAGATCCCTAACTTCTCCATTACAGAGAGAGGCATGAAGTTTACACTTGACCCTAAGTCACACAAGGCCTTCTTGAAGGTCATGGTGCCTATGGTATAAGGTATTGAAAACTTCCCAGGATCCTGTCTCTTTTGAGGCAGTTTCTGCCTAGACAAGTCATCTAGTTCTTTGGTGAGCAAAGGGGGTTCATCCTCCCAAGTCTCATTACCAAATAACTTGTCATTTAGCTTCATGATTGCTCCAAGGTATTTAGCAACTTGCTCTTCAGTGACATACTCATCCTCTTCAGAGGAGGAGTACTCATCAGAGCTCATGAATGGCAGAAGTAAGTCCAATGGAACCTCTATGGTCTCATTTTGAGCCTCAGATTCCCATAGTCCCTCATTGGGGAACTCATTAGAGGCCAGTGGACGTCCATTGAGGTCTTCCTCAGTGGCGTTCACTGCCTCTTCCTCCTCTCCAAATTTGGCCATGTTGATGGCTTTGCACTCTCCTTTTGGATTTTCTTCTGTATTGCTTGGAAGAGTACTAGGAGGGAGTTG
>NC_029776.3:44707237-44708468 GCF_000817695.3 Arachis duranensis | reverse complement strand
TACCTATGATGCTCCATTCAGAAAGCATATCAGTGGGACACTTTCTGATTAATTGTTTGTATCTTTCCCAAGCTTCATAGAGGGACTCTCCTTACTTCTGTCTGAAGGTTTGGACTTCCACTCTAAGCTTACTCAATTTTTGAGGTGGAAAGAACTTTGCCAAGAAGGCATTGACTAGCTTTTCCCAAGAGTTCAGGCTTTCTTTAGGTTGTGAGTCCAACCATATTCTAGCTCTGTCTCTTACAGCAAAAGGGAATAGCATAAGTCTGTAGACCTCAGGGTCAACCCCATTAGTCTTGACAGTGTCACAGATTTGCAAGAATTCAGCTAAAAACTGATGAGGATCTTCCAATGGAAGTCCATGGAACTTGCAATTCTGTTGCATTAGAGAAACTAATTGAGGCTTAAGCTCAAAGTTGTTTGCTCCAATGGCAGGTATAGAGATGCTTCTCCCATAGAAGTCGGGAGTAGGTGCAGTAAAGTCACCCAGCACCTTCCTTGCATTATTGGCATTGTTGTTGTTTTCGGCTGCCATGGGTTCTTCTTCTTTGAAGATTTCTGTTAGGTCCTCTACAGAGAGTTGTGCCTTGGCTTCTCTTAGCTTTCGCTTCAAGGTCCTTTCTAGTTCAGGATCAGCCTCAACAAGAATGCTTTTGGCCTTGCTCCTGCTCATAAGAAAGAGAAGAGAACAAGAAAATGTGGAATCCTCTATGTTACAGTATAGAGATTCCTTGAGGTGTCAGAGGAAAGGAAAAATAGAAGGAAGAGGTAGAAAATTCGAACTTATCAAGTAGAAGGCAGAAGTAGAAAATTTGAACTTATCAAAGAAGATGGAGTTCGAATTTTGCATTAAGGAATAGTGTTAGTCCATAAATAGAAGGATGTGAGAATAGGGGAAGTAATTTTCGAAAATCAAGTAAAAGATTTTGAAAACATTTTGAAAAACACTAATTGATTTTCGAAAATAAAAGTGGGAAAGAAATCAAGTGATTTTTGAAAAAGAATTTGAAATTAGAAATAAAAAAGATTTTATTGAAAGTTATTTTGAAAAAGATGTGGTTAAGAAGATATGATTGGTTTTAAAAAGATGTGATTGAGAAGATATGATTTGAAAAATATTTTAAAAAAGATTTGATTTAAAAAAAATTAATGACTTGGCTATCAAGAAAAGATATGATTCAAACGTTAAACCTTTCTCAACAGAAAAGGCAACATACTTGAAATGTTGAAT
>NC_029776.3:44690352-44705597 GCF_000817695.3 Arachis duranensis | reverse complement strand
AAGGTCTAGGCATGGCCGAATGGCCAGCCTCCCAATGATCTAAGATAGCATAAAAATGAAGATAGCTACCAAAGTCCCTAAATACAATAGTAAAAGGTCCTACTTATAGAAAACTAGTAGTCTAGGGTGTACAGAAATGAGTAAATGACATAAAAATCCACTTCCGGGCCCACTTGGTGTGTGCTTGGGCTGAGCAATGAAGCATTTTCGTGTAGAGACTCCTCTTGGAGTTAAACGTCAGCTTTGGTGCCAGTTTGGGCGTTTAACTCCCATTTTGGTGCCAGTTCCGGCGTTTAACGCTGGAATTCCTGAGGGTGACTTTGAACGCCGATTTAGGCCATCAAATCTTGGGCAAAGTATGGACTATCATATATTGCTGGAAAGCCCAGGATGTCTATTTTCCAACGCCGTTGAGAGCGCGCCAATTGGGCTTCTGTAGCCCCAGAAAATTCACTTCGAGTGTAGGGAGGTCAGAATCCAACAGCATCTGCAGTCCTTTTCAGTCTCTGAATCAGATTTTTGCTCAGGTCCCTCAATTTCAGCCAGAAAATACCTGAAATCACAGAAAAACACACAAACTCATAGTAAAGTCCAGAAAAGTGAATTTTAACTAAAAACTAATAAAAATATACTAAAAACTAACTAGATCATACTAAAAACATACTAAAAACAATGCCAAAAAGCGTACAAATTATCCGCTCATCAAGAAGATAAGAAGATATTTTGAAATCAAATATTTGAAAAAGATAAAATTTTGAAAAAGATATGACAAAAAGATATGATTAAAAGGATATGGTTGAAAAGATTTAATTTTTAAAATTAAAATTAATTACTTGACTAATAAGAAACTAAAAGATATGATTCTAGAATTTAAAGATTGAACATTTCTTAACAAGAAAGTAACAAACTTCAAATTTTTGAATCAATCACATTACTTATTAGTTAAGTTTCGAAAATTTGAAATAAAATAAGAAAAAGATTTTGAAAAATAGTTTTAAATTTTCGAAAATCATAAGATAAAAATAAAAGAGATTTGATTTTTTTTTAAAAAGATTTTGAAAAGATAAGATTTTTAAAATTGAAAATTTGACTTGACTTACAAGAAATAACTAATTTTAAAAATTTTGACTAAGTCAACTCAAATTTTCGAAATTTTGAGAGAATAAAGGAAAAGATATTTTTTTTATTTTTGAATTTTTAATGATGAGAGAGAAAAACACAAATATGGTCCAAAACATGAGAATTTTAGATCAAAACCAATGATGCATGCAAGAACACTATGAATGTCAAGATGAACACTAAGAACACTTTGAAGATCATGATGAACATCAAGAACATATTTTTGAAAAAATTTTTATGCAAAGAAAACATGCAAGACACCAAACTTAGAAATCTTTAATGCTTAGACAATATGAATGCAAAGATGCACATAAAAAACAATAAAAGACACAAAACAAGAAAACATCAAGATCAAACAAGAAGACTTACCAAGAACAACTTAAAGATCATGAAGAACACTATGAATGCATGAATTTTCGAAAATTGCAAGAACAAGATGAATATGCAATTGACACCAAACTTATAAATTGACTCAAGACTTAAACAAGAAACACAAAATAATTTTTTGATTTTATGATTTTATTATTTTTTTGTATTTTCTTTTATTTTTTTTGAAAAACATATAGAAAAAAGAAAAGAAGAAATTCAAAATTTTTAATAAGAATTCCAAGAATCTTCCAATGTTGGCCTAAAGCTCCAATCCAAGGGTTGGACATGGCTTAATAGCCATCCAACTTTAGGATGGCATTACATGCATTGAGGTGATTAGTTTAAGTCTCATTCCAAAAGGATTTGGATATGGCTTTACAGCCAGCCAGGCTTCAACATGCTACATGAAACACTAGAATCCATTCTTAAAAATTCTGAAGCCATAGAATAATTTATTTTTTAAAATTTTTTTTCAAAAATAGGGATAAATTTTTGAAAAATTTTTGAAAATAAAACAAAAAGAAAATTACCTAATCTGAGCAACAAGATGAACCGTCAGTTGTCCAAACTTGAACAATCCCCGGCAACGGCGCCAAAAACTTAGTGCACGAAATTGTGATCTCTTATAATGGCATTCAACTTGGTGTGCGCATTTACTAACTCAGCATTTTCTTCACAACCTCGCACAACTAACCAGCAAGTGCACTGGGTCGTCCAAGTAATAAACCTTACGTGAGTAAGGGTCGATCCCACAGAGATTGTTGGTATGAAGCAAGCTATGGTCATCTTGTAAATCTCAATCAAGCGGATAATAAATGGTTATGGAGTTTTCGAATAATAATAATAAATAAAAAGAAAATAAAGATAGAAATACTTATGTGGATCATCGATGGGAATTTCAGATAGGCGTATGAAGATGCTGTACTCCTTCTGAATCTCTGCTTTCTTACTGCCTTCATCCAATCCTTCTTACTCCTTTCCATGGCAAGCTGTATGTAGGGCATCACCGTTGTCAATGGCTACATCCCACCCTCTCAGTGAAAAAGGTCCAAATGCTCTGTCATGGCATGGCTAATCATCTGTTGGTTCTCGATCATGTCGGAATAGAATCCCTTGATTCTTTTGCGTTTGTCATCACGCCCAACAATCGCGAGTTTGAAGCTCGTCACAGTCATTCAATCCCAGAATCCTACTCGGAATACCACAAGCAAGGTTTAGACTTTCCGGATTCTCATGAATGCCGCCATCAATTCTAGCTTATACCACGAAGACTCTGATCTCACGGAATGGAAGGCTCGGTTGTCAGGCGAGGGCAACCATGCGTCGTACATCAGGAATCCAAGAGATGCACACTCTAGCTTTTGCTTGTAGAATGGAAGTGGTTGTCAGGCACGCGTTCATAGGGACGGATGATGATGAGTATCACAGATCATCACATCCATCAGGTTGAAGTACGAGTAGTATCTTAGAACAGAAATAAGATTGAATTTGAATAAAAGATAGTAGTAATTGCATTAAAACTCGAGGTACAGCAGAGCTCCACACCCTTAATCTATGGTGTGTAGAAACTCCACCGTTGAAAATACATAAGTGATGAAGGTTCAGGCATGGCCGAATGGCCAGCCCCTAAAACGTGATCACAGGATTAAAAATACAATCCCAGATCCAGGATGTCTAATACAATAATAAAATGTCCTATTTATACTAGACTAGCTATTAGGGTTTACAGAAGTAAGTAATTGATGCAGAAATCCACTTCCAGGGCCCACTTGGTGTGTGCTTGGGCTGAGCTTGAACTTTACATGTGTAGAGGCTTCCTTTGGAGTTGAACGCCAAGTTGTAACATATTTTTGGCGTTCAACTCTGGTTTGTGACATGTTTCTGGCGTTTGACTCCAGAATGCAGCGTAGAACTAGCGTTGAGCGCTAGTTTGCATCATCTAATCCCGAATAAAGTATGGACTATTATATATTGCTGGAAAGCTCTGAATGTCTACTTTCCAACGCCGTTAAGAACGCGCCATTTGGAGTTCTATAGCTGCAGAAAATCCATTTCAAGTGCAGGGAGATCAGAATCCAACAGCATCAGCAGTCCTTTGTCAGCCTCCTTATCAGAGTTTTGCTCAGGTCCCTCAATTTCAGCCAGAAATTACCTGAAATCACAGAAAAACACACAAACTCATAGTAAAGTCTAGAAATGTGAATTTGGCATAAAAACTAATGAAAACATCCCTAAAAGTAACTAAATCCTACTAAAAACTATCTAAAAACAATGCCAAAAAGCGTATAAGTTATCCGCTCATCAGTGCCTCGTTGTGAATTTTCTGACCCTTCACAAATGTGCTTTGAGTCTCCCCTACTAGACTTGGCATCATTGATCTCATCCTTCTAACCATCACCTTGGATATTACTTTGTATATGCAGCCTACCATGTTGATCGGCCGGAGGTCTACTCCAAGTAATATTGGAGTCAGAAGGCAATCTCGATGATCTAAAGAAGTCTAGAATAGCTATCGAGAACTCTGTACCAATCTCATCCCAGCACTTCTTGATGAAGTTCATATTATACCCGTTACTACCTGGAGCCTTAGAGGATTCACAGTCCCAAACCGCCTCTTTAATTTCCTCCAAAGTCGGTATCCTCTCCAAAGCACTCGATTCTTCTTCGCCAATCCGATTAACCAGTCCGTCCCTAAAACCCACCACTGGAGATCTCTCCTGATGATACAAGTCTCTGTAAAATTCTCTGATGGCTATCTTGATCCTAGCTTGATTTCTTATCAACCTTCCATTAATCACCAAGGCATCAATTCTATTATTCCTTCTTCTAGCCGACGCCAAGTTATGAAAGTACCTCGTGTTTTTATCCATATCGTTCGCATGCCTGGAGCACGACATCTGTTTCCAGTGTATCTCTTTCCTCACATACCACTGCTTGCAACAGGTAACTAACGCCTTTCTTCTAGCCTCCATTGTACCATCACAGACTCCGTTCCCAACCATGTCATCTACCTTATTGATCTCCTCCTCAAAGCGCTGGATTTTCTTATCCATGTCACCAAATTTTTCTTTATGCAATTTTCCTAGTGGCACCGTTAGAGCCTTCAACTTGTCTATGAACTGCCCCTCTCCAATATTCCGCCATTCGTCTCTGACCATTCTTAGGAAACCTTCGTGTGTAAACTAGGAGTCTAGAGTCTGGAATGGACACGGGCCACCTCTGTACTTGGTCACTTCAACTATTATTGGGAAGTGATGTGACAGGCCTCTCGGACCACCTTTTAAACAAATCTCTGGGAACTCCTTAGTCCATTCTATACTCACTAGGACTCTGTCAAAACGACTACAGGAACCACCTCTATACCATGTAAATTTACGATCATTCAGCGGTAAGTCCACCAACTGCATATCTTGGATCCAACTCTTGTACTCTTCTGCAGACGCTGTTAACCTGTCCTGATTTTTCCGCTCATCAACCTATAACACCTCATTAAAATCACCCATGTATCATATTGGGACTTAATATAAGCCAGCTATAAAGCTCAGTTCCTCCCATACAGCAAGTTTTTCCACTCTCGTATGAGGATCACAAACCAAACAGAAAGCACAATGGAACTCATTTTTCAACAAAATCCCTTCCACACATATCCACCTCTCCCCTTTGTAGCAGTTACTCATTCTAAATAGCATCTCATCCCACATTAACAACAGACCCCCAGACGTGCCTGCCGATTCTACAAACTCCCAGCTCACCGCATCACTTCCCCAAATATGTACTACGTCAAATTTAGTCGCAACTTGCAATTTTGTTTCCACCACACCTACCATATTCAGTTTTTTTTAGCTCTTTTATCATACTTAGCTTTCCTGCCCCTTCAAACCCCTAACATTCCAAGAGATAAAATTCATTTTAAAACATTGTTACCAACCTTTTTGAGTTTTTTCGGTCTGCTTCTTCGCGCCTTCTCTTTTTGCTTTGCTAGCTTCCTCTTCTCAGCTAACGCTTCATTCTGTTCTTGTAAAATCAACATTAAATCGTCTTCTTCATTATATTGCATTGCTCCGGATTCAACAGCCAAGTCCCACGCCTTCCTATTTTCAATTATTTGTTCTTCCCTTTCCGAACCATTGTGAATATTGATCGCTTGCTGTCCTTCGCCAGTTTCCACTCCCGCTCCAGTTCCACTACTGCTCTCACCCATTGTCGCAGGATCCAGCTCCCTCCCATCATCCATTGCAACAGTGCCATCTTCAAAACCCACTAGGTTCGTCTCGGGAATTGACCCGGTCTCCTCGGCGTCCCTGTGAAGCTCGTCTTCATTGGAGGGGTCGTTACTTGTCGTCGCCAATAATGGAGTCCCATCACGTTTTGAACGTCGTCTTGTTGGCCCATGGAGTCCCGCGTCGTTCCCTGTCATCAGCCATGCTTCCCCCTCCTCTCTCCAGCTGGGACCATGGTTAGCTTCACGGTTGTCCCGGTCTCGTCGTTCTCTGATCATGCCGTGCTGGTCTAGGTTCAACATCGCCACTTCCAAAAGTTCATCAGCAGGGGCGCTCTGCTTTGCAGTTTGAGGGTCCCGACCCAGATGGATATCAACCCGGCCCGACTGCGTCCGCGCCTCAATAGTCTCATCAGTCCATTTCTCCAATTGAGTTGGGCTACCTACTTTCTGCTCAGCATGGACTGGGCCTTCTTTGACCAAAAACCAGCCCGTATTCCTTCCTTCTAAGCATGTGTAATCTCGTTCAACTAACTTTACTTGACTTCTTGGTTATAATCCATTTTGATATAAGGATTGCTAAACATAAATCACGTTAATACAAACTTATTTTTCATCAAAATTAAGTTTACAAAATTAATTTTATACAAACTACAGTTTGCAAACTGTAATCCAAACACACATTAAGAAGTGATACGATAATTGAATCTTCAATGAACCCTTTGGCAAAAACATAAACAAAATGAAAATCTTTTCTATTACAAAACCAACCTAATTGCACTTTAAGTATTAATTTACAAAACAAAGTTCATATTATTTCTCATTACATTCGATGGACACATACATCAATATCTGTCTGTTCATTTTGTAAGTGTTGTTAATAACATTGCCATTGCACAATTTACATAAACAAAAATTATGCAAGGTCGACACATGTCCCAAAACTAAGTATATAAAACAAAGTTAGAGTTATCAATGGTATTCGAAAGATTCGACTGCTGATAAAACTTCTTTGAAATATGTTATCGACAAAACAACCCTTGAATGATTTGAAAATATGACAAAAATAACAAATAAATATTATTTTTTTATAATGACAAAAATATTTTTGTATTTAGTAAATAACTTATTCATTTGATCTGAATGTTTGTGGCAACATTTAAATAAATATTTAGAAGGTGTACAAAAAAAAATCAGTGTAGAATCTGATCTCTAGATTTTTTTATTTTTGTAAAAAAAATTGGTAATTCATAATAAAAAAAATTAAAAAAATTCACTTGACATAATATTACCAAATTTTAAGGATGAAAACATTTTATTTTTCTAATAATACTTGTATTCAAATATGATTTCTAAAATTTTTTTAGAATTTTTTTTAATATCTAGTTTTTTTATTGCACTTTTAAATTTTTCAAAAATTTATTTACTATTAACATTTTTGAGATTATTTTTTTAAATAATATAAATTTTCGAATACTATTTAGTAGTTTACTCTATGAAGTTATTTTTCCTGCGCAAAAACATACACTAATTTGCCAAAAAAAAAGAGTATGGAAGATTGGCTTGTGAAAATGTGTGCTACGACCTAGCCATACTAATGTTGGGTATATTAGTATGAGAAGATGACAAAATCTTATATTTGTGTAGTGGTTTCAAGGCACAATTAGATCGCTTTCTTTAGAGAGATATTTGGCCCCACACTTAGTTGCTATAGGGTTGATGACCATACTCTCCCAGATACAATGAAACCTAAGAATTTCTTAATTAGCAATAGTAAGAAATTCTCAACTCTCTTGAACAAAGAAAATTTCTTAATAGTTGATTAAAATGTACACTTAGTACTTGTATTTCTGAAATAGTGGACAAGGACTTATTTATACATATTGCACGTAGCAATTATGATTAGTTACATATACAAATAGTTGTGTCTTTTCTATTGCCAATAGATACAATGTTTTGAACATACACAATTCTTAAAGAGTTGTGTCCCTTTAACCAATAGACACAATATTTTGAACATACACAATCCTTAAAAGGTTCTGTTCCTTCAACCAAATGATACTAAACGGTTAGTAACCGTTTATTAATATTAATAATAATATTAATAATAATATCAATAATATTAATAAGATTAATTAATCAAATTTGTAAATACCCTTCAATCCCCCACTATTTATAAAATTTAAATGTCATACAAGTATATGCATAAAGAATGTGTCACTAAGATTAAATATTCTTTTAGTGTAAATTTTAAAGTTCTAACAAAGTAATTGGTGTCTAATCGATTAAACCTATACTCCATATGCTAGTACCAAAAATCACACATATTATTTATACCCTCCAAGTTCAAGAGTTTACAATTTTAAGCACTTATATGGCCTTGTGCTCATCCTGGTTTTATAAATATTTAACAGAATAAAACCTCTAAAATTCTCTATTAGAGCGGAACCACTCTTATATTCATATAGGTGGACTCTTTTGATAGATAATATTATCATTCCATTAAGAGTTTAAACTTACCCTCCTAATTTATTGTAAATAACACTAAATCATATACCTTAGTGCTCCAATTGCTAAATAACTTGTTATTACCCATTAAACCTTGAAACTAGTGGTCTACTAGAATAAGGTTAGGTTCCCATCATTTAGCAATAATAGGTTTTAATCCCATTTTAGAAGTAATTTCTTTGATTTTATCCCTTGACAAACCTTTAGTCAAAGGGTCAGCTAAATTTTCTTGAGATCTTACATAAGTGATGGTAATTACACCATCATCTATTAGTTGCCTCACAAACTCATGTCTCAAACTTATATGTCTAGACTTTCCATTATAGACCTTATTATATGCTCGAGGCATGGTTGATTTACTATCACAAAAGATTGAAATTGTTGTCGTCTGCTGTGGCCACAGCTTTATATCATATAACAAATTTCTTAACCATTCTGCTTCTTTATCTGCGGCTGATAAAGCTACAAACTCAGCCTCCATAGTAGAATGTGTAATACATATTTGTTTCTTTGAGGCCGAACTTATTGCTCCACCACCTATGGTGAAAATCATCCTGAAGTGAATTTGTTGTCACTAAGATTTGTAATCCAACTTGCGTCGGAATAACCTTCTAAAACTGCGGGATAATCACTATAATGTAATCCCAAGTTTATGGTTTTCTTGAGATAACCAAGAACTCTTGTTATAGCTTTCCAATGTTGATTGCTAGGCTTTCCTGTAAACCTTGATAATTTGCACACAGCAAATGCTATATCAGGTCTAGTACAATGCATTGCATACATTAAATTTCCTATAGCACTTACATATTCTAATTGTGCTATAGGTCTTCCCATGTTTCCTTCTAATTTAAGATTAGGATCATACGGCGCATTTGATTCTTTAATTGTGAGATGATCAAATTTTTCCAATACCTTTTTGATATAATGAGATTGACTTAAATTAAAGCCAACTTCGTTCTTATGCACCTTTATGCCTAATATTGTATCAACTTCATTCAAATCCTTTGTCTTGAATTTAGAAGTTAGATACTCCTTTGTTATACGAATTCTTTCTAAATTTGTTCTGATGATTAACATATCATCAACATAAACAAATTATTACTCCATAATCTTTAGTAAATTTTGAGTAAATACATTTATCCGCACTATTATGTGAGAAGCCATTTGATAACACCACTGAATCAAACTTCTCATGCCATTGTTTAGGCGCTTGTTTTAGCCCATACAAAAACTTAATTAATTTGTAAACTTTCTTTTCATTTCTGGGTAGCACATACCTTTCCAGTTGCTCTATATAAATTTCTTATTAAGATCTCCATTTAGAAAAGCTGTTTTAACATCCATTTGATGTATATGAAGCTTATGTATGGATGCTAATGCTATAAGAGCCCTAATAGAAGTCATTCTTGCCACAGGTACGTAGGTATCAAAATAGTCTAGACCTTCTTGTTGTCTAAACCCCTTGGCCACTAACCTTGCTTTAAAGGTTTGTAATGAACCATCAGTATTATACTTTCTTCTAAATACCCACTTACATCCTATAGGCTTTGATTCTGGAGGCAAATCAACCAAGACCCAAGTATTGTTAGATAATATTGAGTCCATTTCATCATTTATTGCTTCTTTCCAAAAAGCAGAATCCCTTGAAGTCATAGCCTCTTTGAATGTTTGAGGATCACCCTCTATGTTCATAACAATAGGAATCTTGTTTGTTACAGAATTCCTAGTTTCTTCTACCAAAAAGGTGATAGCCTGAGAAGAAATAAAATCTGGACCCAAGTCCTTTTCTTTTTTTTACTCTCAAGTTCTTCCTTGGTTCAATCAACTTTATGTCGCTTAGATGTTTATTATTTTGATTATTTATTTCTTGTGAAATATTAGTATCATTTTGGAGATACTCTGAATTAGAAGTTGAATCATTGATAAATTTATTTTCAATAAATTCTACTTCTCTTGATTCAACAACTACATTAGACACTAAGTCTAATATTCTATATGCTTTAGAATTTTGAGCATATCCTATAAAAGTGCCTTTTATGGCTCTTGGCCCCAATTTGGTTCTCTTTTGATCAGGAACTCGATAAAAGGCTAAACACCCCACATTTTAAGATAATTTAAATTAGGTTTCCTTCCTTTCCAAATTTCATAAGGAGAAACCTTTTTATGTCTTGATGGTATCCTATTATGGATATGACATGATGTCAATAATGCTTCACCCCACAAATTGTAAGGTAATTTTGCATTTAGTAACATTGAATTAACCATATCTACTAAGGTACGGTTTTTCCTTTCCGCCAAACCATTTTGTTGCGGAGTATATGGAGTGAAAGATTCATGCACAATACCATGTAATTCACAAAAGTGATCAAATTCATTAGAAAAATATTCTCCACCTTGACCACTACGAAGAACTTTTATTTTCTTATTATGCATATTTTTTACTTCCATTTTATATTTCTTAAACATTTTAAAAGCTTCATCTTTATTTCTAAGCAAATACACATAAGTAAATCTAGAACAATCATCAATAAAAGTTATAAAATATCTTTTTCCTCCTCTAGTAATATTGCCATTTAGTTCACAAATATCACTATGAATCAACTCCAATAAATTTGTATTTCTTTCAACTTTAGGAAAAGGTTTCTTAGTAATTTTGGATTGTATGCAAATATCACATTTCTTATTAAAATCATTGTTACTAAGATCAATATAGTTATTCTTTTGTATATATATCAATTGATTTGTAATTTAAGTGTGCTAATCTACTATGCCATAAATCACAAGAATCAACAACATACAATGAAACATTCACTTTATTAATACTAAGTTTAAACATGTCTTCAATATAGTATGCTTTTCCTACGAATACATCATTCTTAAGCAAGATTACTTTATCGGATTCCATTACAACTTTGAATCTTTTCTTACACAAAAGACTAACAGAAACTAAATTTTTTCTCAAATCTGGAATATGAAATACATTTATTAAACTTAATTTCTTTCCAGATGTAAAATTCAATTCCACAGTTCCTTGACCACAAACTTTAGCTGAGTTGTCATTGCCCATTAAGACCTCTCTACTGTTCACTTCTTCATATGTTTTGAATTGGTTGCGATCATTGCAAACGTGAACAGTAGCCCCTGAATCTAACCACCATTTAAGTGATTTTCCTTGTGTTGCTATGTTAACTCTGTAACCATGCCAATATGCATTCTTTGTACTTTTTCTACAACCATAGCAATTAGATCCTTTTCTTCCACTAAGTTGGTCTTTGGTGCTTCTTTTTTCAGAAGTCTACATTTTTTGATATAGTGTCATTTCTTGTGAAAATGATAACACTCTCTTTGTCTCTTCTTATCTTACTTTGAATCTTTAGAGAAATTTCTTTTCTTCTTATTGGTGTTTTTTTCACCAATATAATTCACTTTAGAACTTTGAGAAAGATACACAGCATCAAAGTTTTTGAGTTTCCTCCTCTATACGTATATGCCTTAGTAATTTCTCAATGTGAAGTCCTCACCAAGATGTAAAAGTTTCTTCCTATAACCATTCCAAGATGAAGGCAATTTTGAAATAATTGCTCCAACTTGTAATGATTTAGGGATCACCACTTGTAGATCATGAAGTCTACTTACAAGGATTTATAATTCATGAATTTGATCCATGACAGGCATAGTATCATTCATAATAAATTCAAAATATTTCATCATAATAAACTTATCTGTTCCTTGTCACTCGGTATTGTACTTTTCTTCCAAAGATTTCCAAATCTCTAATGGTGATTGAATTGACACATAGAGATCATAGAGTTGGTCAAATAAAGTATTGAGAATATGACCTCGACATGCACAAGTATCTTCATCACGTTTCTTTTTCAATTGAACAATCTTTTCTTTCTCTTCTGATGTGGAATTTTCAGCGGCATTGGCAATTGGTGTAGTCTTTGGGTCAACCACATATGCAAGATTGAGAACTGAAAGAAGAAACATCATCTTGCCTTTCCAAAAAGTGATCTAATTTGACAAACTCTTGATTTATGACCTTGAACGTAGTGTTTTGATCTTGTGCCATCTTCAAGAAATATCTCTCTAAAATTGTTGGGTATATTAGTATGAGAAGATGACAAAATCTTATATTTATGTAGTGGTTTCAAGGCACGATTAGATCGCTTTCTTTAGAGAGATATTTGTCCCCACAGTTAGTTGCTATAGGGTTGATGACAATACTCTCCCAGGATACAATGAAACCTAAGAATTTCTTAACTAGCAATAGTAAGAAATTCTCAACTCTCTTGAACAAAGAAAATTTCTTAATAGTTGATTAAAATATACACTTAGTATTTGTATTTCTGAAATAGTGGACAAGAACTTATTTATACATGCATATTTCACGTAGCAATTATGATTAGTTACGTATACAAATGGTTGTATCTTTTCTATTGCCAATAGATATAATGTTTTGAACATACACAATTTTTAAAGAGTTGTGTCCCTTTAGCCAATAGACACAATGTTTTGAACATACACAATCCTTAAAAGGTTGTGTCCCTTCAATCAAATGGTACTAAACGGTTAGTAACCATTTATTAATATTAATAATAATATCAATAATATTAATAATATTAATTAATCAAATTTGTAAATACCCTTCAACTAATGTCAACATTCTATTGGAATGAGACATTTTCCAAAGAACGTAGGCTCTGCTATGGATTTCACTTCATGCTAACTGGAAGCCTGTTTGGGGTGCTACTGTGTGGAACTAACACATACATGGATCATTGCAACTAGACAACTAGATGAGTCAATTAAATCTGTTTCTAAATGTGTGCTATGTGGTTAACTTGACCTTCAATTTGTGCTTTTTTGGTATATTTGTTAATAAAATTTATCAAGTTTAATTTGTCAATTTCTCCTTGTATATTTGGCTCTGATCTAATGTATCTATATCTTTATGATGAGGAGTTGAGAAATAAATAATATTAGTTAAAGAGGTTTGTGAAAGCACCAACACTATTATAAAAGATATGGTAAGTTCTACCGTATAAAAGTTGTTATGCTTTCTATATATGTAGAAATGATGTGGACATATCCAATGTGTGAGAACTGAGAAGTATTTAAATTGAAAGATTAAAAGTGATATTCTATAATATTAGTTATTTGATTTTCTCTATCTCTCTTTTTATGTCACATGACTTTGAAACTTTGTTTGATTATGTAATTAGGTTTAGTTAAGTGTTTTTTTCACGATATTTCTTAACCCAACAGATTAAGGATGCACAAGGTGAGATTCAATTTCCTGATACTTGTTTAAATAGACTAGTGAGTTAATTACTAGACCAATCCAACTTGGTTAGATTTAGTTAAGTTAATTAATGTGAGATGGAGTTGGGCCTCAGTATGTTGGGCCTTTTAAAATTGTTGGTATTAGAAGGCAAAATAAGTAGGCTTCATTGTATTGGATTGTTTGATACTAATTTATACATTTAATTTCAAAATTGAATAAAATATTATTTTTGTCTCTAAATTTTGGAATAAGTATCAAAGTTGTCCCTAACGTTTAAATCATTCTATTTATGTCTCTAACGTTTAAAAATTGATTCAATGTTGTCCTACCATCATCTACAGTAACAGAGTTGCCTACATAGACGTTATTATCCACTATAGCAAACCATCCCCTATTTAGCATTAGTGAAAATCGAATAACAATAAGTTAATAAAAATTTAATTAAATAGCTTGAAGACCTTGATTTGCAAAATGTCCTCTAACCAGAAACTTCCTCTTCTCACCATCTCTTCTTCTCTTTCTTTCATTGTTGATTCCATGGCTTCGCAGGACTCCCGAATGGTGCATAGCAGTAGCACTTCGGGTCGAAATAGTATCCAAGCTTGTCGACGGAGAATAACCTATTATTGTGGGGAAAGGCTAGTGTTTGCGACTTCGTCAATAGCAGAGAATCCTATACAAAGGTTTTGAGGCAATGTTAACTAGGGGTGGCAATAGGGCGGGTAGTGGTGGGTTTTGGTCCTACCCAACCCCACCCCGCCCTACAATAATCCGCATCGAACCTGCCCCTCTTCTATCTGCGGGTAGTAAAAAGTTAAACCCTAACCCGCCCCTGCAAGTACTCGCCCTGCTCTTATAATTATTAAAATCTAACAAACAAAATTAAAGTTTAAAATTTATATAACCATAATTACATACATAACATAAATTAAAGTAAAATTTAAATATGATACACTATTATTAATTATTTTACTAATTATTTTATATATATATTACATATATTATACATTAAAAATATATATTTATATATATTATATATACCGGGGCGAGTAGGGGTAGGTTTAACCTAAATCCGATTCTGCCCCGCTTCGTTAAAAATTTGTCCTGGTGTGGGGGTGGGTAATTACCCACTCCGAGCGGATAGGAGCAGGATGGGTACCCACGGGTTCAGGTAGTATTGCTATCCATAGTATTAACTATACGATAAGTAGAAAATATTTTTGTGTTAGGTTTTTTCTTTTGTTTTCGAATTAGATTGGAGAAGAGTGTGGATACTTTGTGTGGGCAGAATCAGAGGAAGACCCACTGATGACAAGTCATCATATACCCATTTTTTAAGCTAATTTCACTTGTTTTGTTAGCATTTATGCACTTTCTTGCATCCTAAGTAAGTGATTTGGAGTGAAAATGCATAACTTCTCTAAATCAAGCAACCACCATGAAATTAATGTTAAATCATGAGGTTTAAGCTAATTTTGATTGAATTTTAATTGATTTATAAGCCTCTTGAATATAGTGATACTTTGAGTGGTTGTTTGGTTTATTGTAGGTGAAGAAAAGAAAAGAAAATGAAAAGCGTGGCCTAAGAAGCGTAACACAAGAAAAGGAAAGCGTGGCCAAAGAGGAGAGAAGCGTGCCGCAACTAATGGGGGAAGCAACATTGCCCTCCACAAGGGCAGAATGCCCTCTAGGAGAGCAACATTAGGTAACCAAGCCAAGGAAGGCAACTCTGCCCTGCCCACT
>NC_029776.3:44686633-44689824 GCF_000817695.3 Arachis duranensis | reverse complement strand
CACCAAATCAAAAGCCCATCCAAATCCCAAAATCCAAGAATAGAAAGTGTATATATAGAAGCTAGTTTGATGTAATTAGGATCCTTTGAACCTTTTTACCTTCTTTTGAATTTTTACCTTTTGACTTACTTTTGGCTAGTCTCTGCACTTTTCTTTGAGCTTTCTTGAGAGACTTGTCCGAGCACCAAGAGGATCAAGGGAGAATTGACTGATCTCCTTCCTCATTCTTACTTGGGCAATTCTACTCTTCTGTTTCTGAGTTTTGGGTGTGTGAAATTGAGGAAATTCTGTCTCAATTCCCATCCAAACTCTTTTCAATTTGTTTTCTGCATAATTCAATTTTATTTCTGTTCTTCTATTGCTTCTTCTTTAATTTTCTGTCAATTGCTTAGATAATTCAGATCTGGGAAGGAAATTGGGTTTTAGGCTCTGCTACTTAAGCCCTTGGGTCCTGAGATCACAACTCATTTTGGGTTCCTCTGTGAACCTTTACTGCATCTTATTTTCTTTCTGTTTGAATGATATTTGCTTCTAATTTAATTTCTGCTCAATCAATTGCTGCAATTTACTTCTTCTTTGTTTAGATCTTGCAATCCCATTCCTCAATTCCCTTTTATATTCAAGCCATTTATCTTTCTTGCCATTTAAGTTACTGCAATTTAAGTTTCTTGCACTTTAAGTTTCAGTCATTTACTTTCTTGCTCTTTAAGATTCTGCAAATTTACAATTCTGTTCTTCAATTTACTGCACTTCTCCCTTCCCCCTTTACATTTACTGTCATTTACTTTCTGTTAAACACAAATCACTCAACCAAAACTTGATTCGCTTGACTAAATCAACCACTAAACTAAAATTGCTCAATCCTTCAATCCCTGTGGGATCGACCTCACTCCCGTGAGTTTTATTACTTGATGCGACCCGGTGCACTTGCCGGTGAGTTTTGTGTCGAATCGTTTTTCGCACATCAAGTTTTTGGCGCCGTTGCCGGGGATTGAATAGATTGACAATGATTAAGTGAGGTGGTAGTTTAGATCAAGCACTTTCTCTTTATTTTTTACTAACCCACTAACTGTTTGATTTTTTGCTTAAGCTAACTAAAACTTCATTCTAGCAATAGAGTGAAGTATCACTGGTTGTGTGTTTCTCCTATCCTGTTTGTATGTCAGGTACAGGGAGAGTTATTCCTATTCTATCTGAATCTGATCAGAGGACTCTCAGAAGAATAAGAAGAGCTGAAAGAGGGAAAGGCATTGTTGGAGAAGAAGAATCTGAGGAAGAAGAATATCACGAAATGGAAGGGAATCACTCAAATCTGAATGCAACAGAGGGAGTAGCCAACAACAACAACAATAACCCCCCTCAAAGAAGAGTCCTAGCTTCATACACTTTTGCAAATCCAGGACATTGTGGGAGTAGCATCCTCACTCCCAATGTCAATGCAAACAACTTCGAGCTGAAACCACAACTCATTACCCTTGTCCAGAACAATTGTTCCTATGGAGGAAGTCCATTGGAAGATCCAAATCAGCACCTATCTACCTTCTTGAGGATTTGCGACACTGTTAAATCCAATGGTGTGAATCCTGAAACTTACAAGCTCCTGCTGTTCCCATTTTCATTAAGGGACAAGGCTGCACAATGGCTTGAAACTTTTCCCCAAGGAAGTATCACTAGTTGGGATGATTTGGTGACTAAATTTCTAGCCAAATTCTACCCACCCTAAAGGATCATCAGGCTGAAAACTGAGGTGCAGACTTTCACACAATTAGACGCCGAATCCTTGTATGAAGCATGGGAGAGGTACAAAGCCTTAATCAGAAAGTGTCCTCCGGAGATGTTCAATGAATGGGATGTGCTGCAGAATTTCTATGAAGGCCTGACATTGAAATCTCAAGAGGCATTAGATCACTCTGCTGGAGGTTCATTACAACTGATGAAAACTGCTGAAGAAGTCCAGAATCTTGTGGACATGGTAGCCAATAACCAATACTTCTTTGCTCATCAAAGAACCTGCCAACCATCACAGAGAAAGGGAGTACTAGAACTGGAAGGAGTGGACCCATTTTGGCTCAAAACAAGATGATGCAACAACAAATTCAACAACAGTTTGAACAAATGGCCAAAAGAATTGACAGCCTTCAAGTAGCAGCTGTGAACACAAGCCAACCATCAACTGTATGGGTGCAGAATGAAGAAAGCCAAGAAGAGCAACAACAGGAGCAAGTGCAGTACATGCATAACCAAAACTCTGGACAGAATAAAGTTTATGGTGATACCTACAATCCTTCCTGAAAGAATCATCCCAACCTTAGATGGGGAGATAACTATAACCAAAACCAACAACCATGGCAAAGAAACACAGGACAGAACAATTGGAAAAACACAAACTATAACCCCCAGCCAAACACTAACCAAAACTCATACAGAAAACCACAAAATAACTACCCAAATTCTAACCAATACCCACCCAATAACCACCCAACTAACCAAAACACTTATCTTCACCCATCAACAACCCAAAACCAACCCATCACACAAGACTCACAGAGAATTACCAATCTAGAGCTACTCATGGAGAAACTAATGAAGATCCAAGAATTGACAACCAAGAATCAAGAAGCCTCCATAAAGAACCTAGAGAGGCAGATTGGACAAATCTCTAAGAAGATCTCTGTTGAAAAACCATCAAGTTCACTACCTAGTGACACCATTCCCAACCCAAAGGAAGAATGCAAGGTTGTACAATTGAGAAGTGGAAAAGTGTTAGTTGATGGCAACCAAGGAGCAACAAAGAAGCTTATGGAGAATGACACTGAGCCAACAAAGAATGATGAAACCATCAACAGAGACAAGATAAGCAAGAATGCTCCAGAAAAGCTCACAGAGGAAGACAACAAGCCACAGAATTTGAAGAAAGGAAAGAAGATCTTGGAGGAACCAACTCCAAAACAGCATCAAGTGGAGAAGAGCTCAACACCACCACTACCTTATCCACAGAGATTTCACAAGCAAACAAAGGATCAGCACTTCCACAAATTTCTTGAGACTTTCAAGAAGCTAGAGATCAACATACCTTTGGCAGAGGCTTTGGAGCAAATGCCTTTATATGCCAAGTTCTTAAAGGAGCTCATCAACAAGAAAAGAGATTGGAATGAGAAGGAAACAGTGATGCTTAGTGAGGAATGTAGTGC
>NC_029776.3:44685123-44686338 GCF_000817695.3 Arachis duranensis | reverse complement strand
AATGAGTGATGATCTCCTTCCAAAGCAATCAACTGAAAAGGAAGTGGAACAGATAAACAAACAGATGCAAGAAGAAAAGGGGATTCACAAGGAAGCAGGGGTGATTAGCAAGAAGGAAGGCATCACAACTCAAGTAACTGTCAAGAAAAAAAGATCAACAAGCAAGAAAAGGGTGAAGAGCAAGAAAAAAGATCACAAAGGGTGGAAGAACAAGAAAATCCCAACTGAAGGATTCTCTAAGGGTGATAAGGTGCAATTAATATACCAACAGCAGGGAGCAGAAGATTATTACACTGTCAACCAAATTCTTTCTCTTGAGCACATGGAAATTGAGCATCAAAGCACACAGAGAAAGCTGACAGTGAGAGGTGACAAATTGAGACATCACCAACATCAACCACCTTAAAGGGAGGTCAATGTCAAGCTAATGACAATAAAAGAGCGCTTCATGGGAGGCAACCCATGGTTTAAGATTTCTGTCTTTTCTTTTATTTAATAAGCTATGATTCTTCTAAATATGGTTTTGAATTTTCATGCCTGGTAAATGCATATGTCATTTTGAAGCACATGGCAAACTTCTAAGTTTGGTGTACCTTAAGGCACACCCAAGTTCATTGTTCAAAGAAGAGGATTGTCTTTTAGAGCATATGCATAAGTCTTTTGATAAAGCATGTGACCAAACACTGAGTTTGGTGTCCGCATATGCAACAAGGTTCAGAGGATCATTTTCCAAGCATGGACTCAAAACCATACAGATAAGGGATCATACATCAATTTGTTTTAAAAATGCATCAATTGTGAGAACGGTTTGCATTGTTAAGCCATCCCCTTAATAAAAGACAAGTTTGGTGTTCACCAACTTTTAACATTTTATTTAGGGACACAATTGATCACAAAAAAATTTTAATAACTATTAAACAAACCAAAACAATCTATTTTATTATTGCAAAAAAGTTGTCACGGTTATATCATACTCTAAGCTTGCTGTTTTGATTTATGCAGGAGAAAAAGGTTAAGACAAACACAAGGTGGGGCCACGGCTAGGAGGAGCTATGTGAAGGAGGTCACATGTGCCTAGAAGAACGTGCTCATGGGGAACAAAATTTGCATGCATGCAACATTGGACACCGAAGTGCATGCAGCCAATGGGAGGAGAATCCTCGTCAAGCCTCAACCATGCATGCAAGCCGTCCATCTCATGCATTCTTTGAATGA
>NC_029776.3:44683739-44684363 GCF_000817695.3 Arachis duranensis | reverse complement strand
ATCTATGAGAAAGGCCTTGATTTGAGGGAAGGAGAATACCCCATCATGAGGCAAATTACTAGAGAAAGAAGGTGGGAACTCTTGTGTGCTCCTCTGACTGACATCAGTACAGTAATGATTAGGGAGTTCTATGCAAATGCTGCCAAAGAAAACAAAAATAGTGCTCCTTACACAAGCTATGTCAGAGGGGTTGAAGTGAGTTTTAGCCCAGCTGCCATCACAAGAGCTCTCAAGTTGAGAACCATAACCTATCCAGAGCTTAGTTATGAGGATAGATTGCAATGGGAAAATAATCCTGATGAGATCCTGAAAGGGATATGCATGGAAAATACAGATTGGGAAAGAGATTCAAAGGGGATTCCAAGTCACATAAGGAGGACAAATCTTACTCCTGTGGCCAAAGGATGGTTTGAAATAGTGAGGAGATCTATCCTTCCTACTGGAAATGCCTCTTGGGTCACAATCAAACGAGCACTATTGACACACTGCATCTTGCATGGAGGTGAGATCAATGTTGCACAACTCATAGCCGACAGCATTCAAGAAATGGCCGATAGCACAAGCAAAGCAAAAGGTCTTGGACATCCAAGCACCATCCAAAGGCTATGTAACAGAGCTAATGTA
>NC_029776.3:44680409-44681454 GCF_000817695.3 Arachis duranensis | reverse complement strand
TTCATTTCTTCACCAAATCAAAAGCCCATCCAAATCCCAAAATCCAAGAATAGAAAGTGTATATATAGAAGCTAGTTTGATGTAATTAGGATCTTTTTACCTTCTTTTGAATTTTTACCTTTTGACTTACTCTTGTCTTAGCTTTTGAATTTCATTTTCTTTGAGCTTTCTTGAGAGACTTGTCCGAGCACTAAGAGGATCAAGGGAGAATTGACTGATCTCCTTCCTCATTTCCCTTGGGCAATTCTACTCTTCTGTTTCTGAGTTTTGGGTGTGTGAAATTGGGGAAATTCTGTCCCAATTCCCATTCAAGCTCTTTGCACCTTGTTTTCGGCATAATTCAATTCCAATTCTGTTCTTCTATTACTTCTTCTTTAATTTTCTGTCAATTGCTTAGTTACTTTGGATCTAGGAAGGCAAATAGAGATCTAGGCTCTGCTACCTAGTTTCTTGAGACCTGAGACCCAATTTTACTTTTGGTTCTTCTGTGAAGCTCTGATACATTTTATTCCAGTTCTGTTTGAATGCTTATTGCTTCTGATTTAATTCTAGCTTTCTTAATTGTTGCAATTTACTTCTTCTTTGTTTAGATCTTGCAATCCCATTCCTCAATTCCCTTTTATACTCAAGCCATTTATCTTTCTTGCCATTTAAGTTACTGCAATTTAAGTTTCTTGCACTTTAAGTTTCAGTCATTTACTTTCTTGTCTTTGCTTTTCATTTTAGTTAGTTAATAATTAGCTAGAAAAATGATAAGTCTGCATAATGCTTGTATCCATCACTTAGCTTAAAATTTGCTTTGTTTCCCATATGCTTAAATAAAAGAGTTTGGTTTGAATTGAAAAGTAAAATATCCAATGTTGCATAAGTATGAATGGAAGTTGGTGGTGGCATATGTGTTAGATTAAATGCATGACTCATGAAATAATTGTTGCATAATATCATTCTCATCCAATTGTGAGTGGGCTTGCTGTTACAAAGACTTTTATCAAGAATGAAACAACCCTTGGTAACAAAAACAGAAAGAAAAAGGAAGGAAAAAGCC
>NC_029776.3:44679874-44680309 GCF_000817695.3 Arachis duranensis | reverse complement strand
TTAAAATAGAAGAAGAAAAGAAAAGAAGATTTTCGAAAATAATTTTGAAAAAGAGGTTAGTAATTTTCGAAAATTAAAGATGAGATGAGATTAAAATTAAAATTTAAAACAAAAGGAATTTTTTTTGAAAAAGAGGGGGAGAATTTTCGAAAATTAGAGAGGGAAAAGTAGTTAGGTGGTTTTGAAAAAGATAAGAAACAAACAAGGAGTTAGTTAGAAAAGCATGAGCCTGTAGACTTCAGGATTAACTCCATTTGTCTTTACAGTATCACAGACTTGCAAGAATTCAGTTAAAAACTTATAGGGATCTTCAGATGGAAGCCCATAAAACTTGCAGTTTTGTTGCATTAATGCAACTAGTTGAGGCTTAAGCTCAAAGTTATTGGCTCCAATGGCAGGAATGGAGATGCTTCTTCCATCAAACTTGGACGTTGG
>NC_029776.3:44666092-44677003 GCF_000817695.3 Arachis duranensis | reverse complement strand
CTAGGGTTTACATGAGTAAGTAATTGATGCATAAATCCACTTCCGGGGCCCACTTGGTGTGTGCTTGGGCTGAGCTTGATTAATCCATGTGTAGAGGCATTTCTTGGCGTTAAACTTTGAGTTATGACGTGTTTTGGGCGTTGAACTCCGGATCATGACGTTTTTCTGGCGTTTAACTCCAGACAGCAGCGTGTACTTGGCGTTCAACGCCAAGTTACGTCGTCATTCTTCGAATAAAGTATGGACTATTATATATTGCTGGAAAGCCCTGGATGTCTACTTTCCAACGCCGTTGAGAGCGCGCGCCAATTGGAGTTCTGTAGCTCCAGAAAATCCATTTCGAGTGCAGGGAGGTCAGATTCCATCAGCATCAGCAGTCCTTTTGTCAGCCTTCTTCAGAGTTTTGCTCAAATCCCTCAATTTCAGTCAGAATTTACCTGAAATCACAGAAAAACACACAAACTCATAGTAAAGTCCAGAAATGTGAATTTAACATAAAAACTAATGAAAACATCCCTAAAAGTAGCTTAAACTTACTAAAAACTATATGAAAACAATGCCAAAAAGCGTATAAATTATCCGCTCATCAGTGTCGTCAATCCCGCCTCTGTCTTCGTCCTCGTTGGCCGCCCCTCTTCTCCTCCTAGATCCCTTCTCCTCGCATCGCCAGGTCTGCTCGGAGCTATTGTTGGTGTCATCAAGCCACTTCTGTCCATGTCGTCGTCGGCCTCCATGAACTTGTCTCTGTCCTCATCGTCTTTGCCCGTCGTTGTCTTCGATCCCTTTCTCTATCGAACTCACAGCGAAGTTTGAACGTTTTTCTGCCGCCGTGGACTCTTCGCTCACTCTGCCGCCGTAGAAAATTACAGAGTTTGATTATGTTGCTCTCCCTGTTTCTTGAGTTCTTCGGTAGTTTAATTTATTTTTTATTTTGTTAATTATAATGATTATGATTTGCTATTTTTTATATTCTGGATTCTGATGGTTGGATAGATTGAACTTTGATTGTTGTAATTGTAAAAGAAAAAATTCAAATGGATTAACTATTTAACTCTATTGATTAACTGATGAAGGAAATCTAGTTGCTGCCTCTTTTGTTATTCTTTTATTTTATGACTTGTTAATGGTTTTTGGTACTTTTGTTAAATTTTTTAGAATAATTTTGTTGATTTTAAAAAACTAAATTATACATTGATGCCAATAACTACAACAAGCCTTTTTGTTAATTTGTTACTGCAATTTGATTTCATAATCTGTTTGTTTTGATTTCATATATTTTTGTAATTCTGTTTGTTTGTTCAAAATTTAAATTATGATTATGTTTGCAAATTCAATGGTGAGTGGCTATTACCGATTTGTGTCAATTGTTTGTTATTTTTTATATAGATTAAAATTTTAAATTTTATTAGGTTAAATTTTATTTAAACTTAAATATTTAAAATTATATATTAAATTTTTAGTAATTTTATTTAATATTTAATTAAACCGGTTGAACCCTGGTTGAATCCCGGTTGAACCATTAAACCAGTGAACCAGTCACCTCACCGGTTTATTGACCGGTCCGGTTCTCGCAACCTTGGTGGATGCTCAAGGCACATGACTGGAAGGTCAACTTACTTCATCAAACTAAACAAGTATGATGGAGGTTTTGTGACCTTTGGAGATGATGGTAAAGGTAAAATTATTGCTGTTGGAAAAATAGGTAATGAACACTCTACTTTTATTGATGATGTATTTTTGGTATGTGGTTTGAAGCACAATTTTTTGAGTATAAGTCAGCTGTGTGACTTAAGATACTTAGTGACTTTCAAAAGATTTGAATGCTCTGTTGTAAATGAAAAGACTAATGAAGTACTTTTTGTTTCCAAGCGTTGTAATAATGTGTATGGACTTACTCTTGATGAACTAAAGGATTAAAATGTAGCTTGTTTTCATTCTAAAGAATCTGAAAAGTGGCTATGGCACAAGAGATTGGGCTATGCAAGTATGTTTCAAATAAACAAACTTGTAAAGAAAGGGTTAGTAAGAGGTCTTCCTTTAATAAGGTTTGACAAAGGCATCACTTGTGATGCTTGCCAAATGGGAAAACAAACAAAAAGTTTATTTAAACCAAAGGAAGACATCTCTACTAAAAGGCCACTTGAGTTGCTACACATTGATTTATTTGGTCCAACAAGAACTCAAAGCCTAGGTGGTAAATATTATGGTTTAGTGATTGTGGAAGACTATTCTAGGTTTGGTTGGGTTTTATTTCTTGCACATAAAAATGAAGTTTTTTCGGCCTTTGAAATCATTTACAAGAAAATTCAAAATGAAAAGGATTTAAAGATCTCTTCTATAAGAAATGATCATGGAACTGAATTTGAAAACAATTTATTTGAATCCTTTTGTGAGGAATTTGGAATATCTCACAACTTCTCTTGTCCAAGGACACCCCAACAAAATAGTGTTGTGGAAAGAAGAAATAGAAGTATTCAAGAAATGACAAGAGCTATGCTTTGTGAGAGCAATGTTCCAAAATTCCTTTGGGTTAAAGCGGTTAACACAGCTTGCCACATTTTGAATAGAACTATCATAAGAAAATTTTTTAAGAAAACCCCTTATGAACTTTGGAAAGGTTACCCACCAAACTTGGATTACTTGCACATCTTTGGATGTAAATGTTTTGTTCTTAATAACAAAGATAATTTAGGAAAAATTGATCCAAAGGCGTATGAGTGCTTATTTGTAGGATATTCCACAACTAGTAAAGCATATAGGGATTATCATCAAGATGCTAGAATTGTTGAGGAGTCCATTCATGTTACATTTTGTGATACTAACTTGGTGCAAAGTGTTTTGGAAGACTGTGATGCAGGGATTCAAGCTCAAAAGGATAATGAGACTGCACAAAATCATGAAAATGAAAATTTTGGACAAGCTAAACCAGAAACTGCAGTGGCTGAAAATTTAAGAGACAATTCCATTTTGTCTTATGAATCTGAAGAAAATCCTGAAACTAGCAGTACCCAGAATCCCCTGGTAACTAAATCTGCCTCCAAGTCTACCAGACCTCGTAAATGGAGATTCTTGAAGAATTACCCTGAGAAATTTATTATTGGAGACGTTGATTAGCGGATATTTTATACGCTTTTTGTGGGTAATTTCATGTAGTTTTTAGTAGGTTTTAGTTAGTTTTTAGTATATTTTTATTAGTTTTTAGGCAAAATTCATATTTCTGGACTTTACTATGAGTTTGTATGTTTTTCTGTGATTTCAGGTATTTTTTGGCTGAAATTGAGGGAGTTGAGCAAAAATCTGATTTAGGCTGAAAAAGGACTGCTGATGCTGTTGGATTCTGACCTCCCTGCACTCGGAATGGATTTTTTGGAGCTACAGAAGTCCAATTGGCGCACTCTCAATTGGGTTGAAAAGTAGACATCCAGGGATTTCCAGCAATATATAATAGTCTATACTTTGCTCGAAGATAAACGATGTAAACTGGCATTTAATGCCAGTTCCATGTTCCAATCTTTCGTTAAACGCCAGAAACAGGTTGCAGTTTGGAGTTAAACGCCCAAAACAGGTTACAACTTGATGTTTAACTCCAGAAATAGCCCAAGCACGTGAAAAGCTCAAGTCTCAGTCCAGCACACACCAAGTGGGCCCCAGAAGTGGATTTCTGTACTATCTATCTCAGTTTACTCATTTTCTGTAAACCTAGGTTACTAGTTTAGTATTTAAACAACTTTTAGTTACTTATTTTGTATCTCATGACATTTTAGATCTGAACTTTGTACTTTTTGACGGCATGAGTCTCTAAACTCCATTGTTGGGGGTGAGGAGCTCTGCAGCGTCTCGATGAATTAATGCAACTATTTCTGTTTTCTATTCAAACATGTTTGTTTCTATCTAAGATGTTTATTCGCACTTCAATATGATGAATGTGATGATCTGTGACACTCATCACTATTCTTAATCTATGAACGCGTGCCTGACAACCACCTCCATTCTACCTTCGATTGAATGAGTATCTCTTGGATTCCTTAATCAGAATATTCGTGGTATAAGCTAGAATCCATTGGCAGCATTCTTGAAAATCCGGAAAGTCTAAACCTTGTCTGTGGTATTCCGAGTAGGATTCAGGGATTGAATGACTATGAAGAGCTTCAAACTCACAAGGGTTGGGCGTAGTGACAAACGCAAAAGGATCAATGGATCCTATTCCAGCATGAGTGAGAACCGACAGATGATTAGTCGTGCGGTGACAGCGCACCTGGACCATTTTCACTAAGAGGACGGATGGTAGCCATTGACAACAGTGATCTACCAACACACAGCTTGCCATAGGAGGAACCTTGCATGCGTGAAGAAGAAGACAGGGGGAAAGCAGAGATTCAGAAGACAAAGCATCTCCAAAACTCCAACATATTCTCCATTACTGCATAATAAGTATTATTTAATCCATGCTCTCTTGTTCATTTGCAAGTCAAAATGACCCAGTGCACTTGCTGGTTAGTGGTACGAATTGTGAAAAGTGTGATTTACAATTTTGTGCACCAAATTTTTGGCGCCGTTGCCGGGTATTGTTCGAGTTTGAACAACTGACGGTGAATCTTGTTGCTTAGATTAGGAAAATTTTGTCTTTTGGGTCAGAGTCTTTTATTTTCTTTTCAAAATTTTTCAAAAAAATTATTTTTTTATTATTTTTTAGTTTTTCTGTGAGTTTAGTGTCATGTTTTAAGTTTGGTGTCAATTGCATGCTTTTCTTTGTCTTTCAATTTTCGAATTGCATGTTCTTTGTTCTTCCTTAATCTTCAAGTTGTTCTTGTCAATTTTTCTTGTTTAATCTTTAGTTTTTCTTGTTCTGTGTCTTTTCTTATTTTTCTTGTACTTTTTCAAAATATTAGTTTAAAAAAAAGTTTCTTATTTATTAAATACCTTATTAAAACACGTTAAATTTCTAGCTTAGTTGGCTAGAGCGTTGTGCTTGTGTTCTTGGTAATTGGGTATATTTCTTTTAAAACTTTTTCAAAAATAATTTTTCTTTGATTAAATCCTGTGCCAAACTTTAAGTTTGGTGTTCTCTTGTTAATGTTCTTTAATTTTCAAAAATTTTATTTTGGTTTTCTAAAAATTTTAAGTTTGGTGTTCTTTCGTTTGTTCTTGTTGTTCTTGTGAGTCTTCAAGGTGTTCTTGAGTCTTCTTTGTGTTTTGATCTTAAAATTTTTAAGTTTGGTGTACCTTGGTGTTTTCCCTCTAAAATTTTTGAAAACAAGGAGCATTGGAGCTAAAAATTTTAAGTCTTGTGTCTTTTGCGTGTTTTTCTCTTTCATAATAAAATTCAAAAATAAAAAATATCTTTTCTAACTATTTTTAAGCAATTATTTCGAATTTTTTCATAAAAATTCAGATTTCAATTTCAAAATTTTATCTTATCATATCTTAGTTGTCAAGTTTTTTAAAATCATATCTTTTTCAAAAATATCCTAACCACTTTCTCTCTCCTCACTTTTTCGAAAATCTTCATAAAATATTTTCAAATATTTTTTATTTTTATACTAGTTTTTATTTATTTTATTTTATTATTTCAAAAATAATTTTTTTAAAATATAATAAAATAAATAAAATAAATCCATGTCATCTCCCTTTCTCCATCATGGACCTAAGTAGAAATGAACAGTCTAGAAGGACTCTGGGGTCATATGCTGACCTCACTACTGCTTCATATGGGAGCAGTGTCTGTATACTCTCCATCAGAGTTAGTAGTTTTGAGTTGAATCCTCAGCTCATTATCATGGTGCAGCAAAGTTGCCAGTATTTCGGTCTTCCACAGGAAGAACCTACAGAATTTCTGGCACAGTTTTTACAAATTGCTAACACAGTACATGATAAGAAAGTAGATTAGGATGTCTACAGATTATTACTGTTTTTATTTGCTGTAAAAGACCAAGCTAAGAGGTGGTTAAATAACCAACCTAAGGTTAGCATAAGGACATGAAAACAGCTGTCAGAAAAATTTCTGAATCAATATTTCCCTCCAAAATGGATGACACAGCTAAGGCTGAACATCCAAGACTTTAAACAAGGAGATAATGAATCTCTTTATGATGTCTGGGAGAGATACAGAGAGATGCTAGGAAAATGCCCCTCTGAAATGTTTTCAGAGTGGGTGCAGTTAGACATCTTCTATTATGGGCTTACAGAGAAAGCTCAGATGTCTTTGGACCACTCAGCTGGTGGATCTATACACATGAGAAAGATAATTGAAGAAGCTCAAGAGCTCATTGATACAGTTGCCAGAAATCAGCATCTGTACCTAAGTAGTGAACCTTCCATGAAAGACGAGGCTAAAACAGTAACTGCTGAACTCAGTCCTGCAGAACAAGTTACTGAATTCAATCAGCAATTAGATTTTCTAACAAAACAGCTAGCCGAATTCAAGGAGATACTATAAGACACAAGAAGGGCTAATATGAATATGGAAGTACAGTTGAAGCAAACAGAACAGCAGTTATCAAAACAAATAACAGAAGAGTGCCAAGCAGTTCATTAAGAAGTGGAAAAACATTAAATACCTCACTTCAAAGTAGCAGGAAGCCAAGAAATGAACAAACTACTACCCATAATCCCTTTGAGGACAATAAGAGCCCATAGAGGAATAATTCTAGCGCTCAAACGCCAGAAAAAGGTGAAGAGCTGGCGTTAAACGCCCAACCGATGCTCAGTTCTGGTGTTCAAACGCCACAAACAGGCAATGAGTTGGCGTGAAACGCCCAATGGAAGCTCAGTTCTGGCATTCAAAGGCCAGAAATAGGTAAGGAGTTGGCATCCAACGCCAATCCAGCTTCCAACCCTAGCATTCAAATGCTAGTGAGGGATCAGACACATACAAGTGCTGATAGCAACCCCTCTAAGAAGGCTTCCCCAACCACCTTTGTAGGAAATAAACCTGCAGCAACAAAGGTTGAGGAATACAAAGCCAAAATGCCTTATCCTCAGAAACTCCGCCAAACGGAACAGGATAAGCAATTTGCCTGCTTTGCAGACTATCTCAGGACTCTTGAAATAAAGATTCCATTTGCAGAGGCACTTGAGCAAATACCCTCTTATGCTAAGTTCATGAAAGAGATCTTAAGTCATAAGAAGGATTGGAGAGAAACTGAAAAAGTTTACCTCACTGAAGAATGCAGTGCAGTCATTCTAAAAAGCTTACCAGAGAAGCTTAAAGATCTCGAAAGTTTCATAATACCATGCACATTAGAGGGTACTTGTACCAAGAAAGCTCTATGTGATCTTGGAGCAAGTATCAACCTAATACCTGCATCCACTGTCAAAAAGCTTGGTTTGACTGCAGAAGTCAAACCAACCTGGATATGTCTCTAACTTGCTGATGGCTCCATTAAATACCCATCAGGCGTGATTGAAGACATGATTGTCAAGGTTGGGCCATTTGCCTTTCCCACTAACTTTGTGGTGCTGGAAATGGAGGAGCACAAGAGTGCAACTCTCTTTCTAGGAAGACCTTTCCTAACAACTGGACGAACCCTCATTGATGTCCGAAAAGGGAAATTAACCCTGAGAGTCAATGAGGACGAGTTTAAGTTGAATGTTGTCAAAGCTATGCAGCATCCAGACACCCCAAACGACTGCATGAGCATTGATATTATTGACTCTCTGGTGGAAGAGGTCAATATGACTGAAAGTCTCGAATCAGAGCTAGATGATATCTTTAAAGATGTTCAACCTGATCTGGAGGAACCATAGAGAATAATTAAACCTCTGAAAATCCCTCAGGAAGAGGAGAAACCTCCTAAGCCCGAGCTCAAACCATTACTACCATCCCTGAAATATGCATTTCTGGGAGAAGGTGACACTTTTCCTGAAATCATAAGCTCTACCTTAGAGTCACAGGAAGAAGAAGCACTAATTCAAGTGCTAAGGACACACAAGGTAGCTCTAGGGTGGTCCATCAGTGATCTTAAGGGAATTATCCCAGCCAGATGCATGCACAAGATCCTATTGGAGGATGACGCTAAGCCAGTGGTTCAACCACAGAAGCGGCTGAATCCAGCCATGAAGGAGGTGGTGCAGAAGGAGATCACTAAATTACTAGAGGCTGGGATTATTTATCCTATTTTTGATAGTCCCTGGGTGAGCCCTGTCCAAGTCATCCCTAAGAAGGGTGGCATGACAGTGGTTCATAATGAAAAAAATGAACTGGTTCCTACAAGAACAGTTACAGGGTGGCGTATGTGTATTGATTACAGAAGGTTCAATACAACTACCAGAAAGGATCATTTTCCTTTACCATTCATAGACCAGATGCTAGAAAGACTAGTAGGTCATGATTAATACTGCTTTCTGGATGTATATTAAAGTTATAATCAAATTGCAGTAGATCCCCAAGATCAAGAGAAAATAGCATTCACATGTCCATCTGAAGTATTTGCATACAGAAAGATGTCATTTGGTCTGTGCAATGCACCTGCAACCTTTCAAAGGTGCATGCTCTCTATTTTCTCTGATATGGTGGAAAATTTTCTGGAAGTCTTCATGGATCACTTTTCAGTATTTGGAGATTCATTCAGCTCCTGTCTTGGCCATCTAACACTTGTTCTAAAGAGGTGCCAAGAGACTAACCTCATTTTAAAGTGGGAGAAATGTCACTTTATAGTGACTGAAGGAATTGTCCTTGGGCACAAAATTTCGAACAAGGGAATAAAGGTGGATCAAGCTAAGGTAGAGGTAATTGAAAAATTTCCACCACCTGCCAATTTTAAGGCAATCAGAAGCTTTCTGGGGCATGTAGGATTCTATAGGAGGTTTATAAAAGATTTTTCAAAAATTGCAAAACCTATGAGTAATCTGCTAGCTGCTGACACGCCATTTATCTTTGATAAGGAGTGTCTGCAGGCATTTGAGACTCTGAAAGCTAAGCTGGTCACAGCACCAGTCATCTCTGCACCAGACTGGACATTACCATTTGAACTAATGTGTGATGCCAGTGACCATGCCATTGGTGCAGTGTTGGGACAAAGGCATGACATGCTTCTGTACGTCATTTATTATGCCAGTCATATTTTAAATGACGCATAGAAGAACTACACAACCACAGAAAAAGAGTTACTTGCAGTGGTTTACGCTATTGACAAGTTCATATCTTATTTAGTAGGATCAAAACTAATTGTGTACACTGACCATGCTACTCTTAAATATCTACTCACAAAGCAGGATTCAAAACCCAGACTCATAAGATGGGTGTTGCTTCTGCAAGAGTTTGATATAGAAATAAGAGACAAAAAAGGGACAGAGAACCAAGTAGCAGATCACAAGTCCCGAATAGAACCAGTCGAAAGGGCGTCCCTCCCTCTTACTGAGATCTCTGAAAATTTTCCGGATGAGCAACTCTTTGCCATCCAGGAAGTACCATGGTTTACAGACATTGCAAACTATAAGGCTGTGAGATTCATACCCAAAGAGTATAGTAGGCAGCAACCAAAGAAATTGATCTCGGATGCAAAGTACTATCTATGGGATGAACCATATCTCTTCAAGAGATGTGCAGACGGAGTAATCCGTAGATGTGTGCCTAAAAAAGAAGCACAGAAGATCATCTGGCATTGCCATAGATCACAGTATGGAGGACATTTTGGAAGTGAGCGAACAGCCACAAGAATCCTCCAATGTGGCTTCTACTGGCCTACTCTCTATAAAGACTCCCGAGAGTTTATACGTAATTGTGACAGTTGCCAAAGATCTGGCAATCTGCCTCACAGTTATGCCATGCCTCAACAAGGGATCTTAGAGATTGAGTTGTTTGATGTATGGGGTATTGACTTCATAGGGCCTTTCCCACCATCATACTCAAACACTTATATTCTAGTGGCAGTGGATTATGTATCCAAATTGGTGGAAGCTATTGCAAAACCCACTAATGATACTAAGACAGTGTTGAAATTCCTCCAGAAACACATTTTCAGCAGATTTGGTGTCCCTAAAGTACTAATCAGTGATGGGGGTGCTCATTTCTGCAATAAACAACTTTACTCTGCTATGGTTCGATATGGAGTTAGCCACAGGGTGGCAACTCCATATCATTGATGAGCAGATAATTTATACGCTTTTTGGCATTGTTTTTAGTATGTTTTTAGTATGATCTAGTTAGTTTTTAGTATATTTTTATTAGTTTTTAGTTAAAATTCACTTTTCTGGACTTTAGTATGAGTTTGTGTGTTTTTTCTGTGATTTCAGGTATTTTCTGGCTGAAATTGAGGGTTCTGAGCAAAAATCTGATTCTGAGACTGAAAAGGACTGCAGATGTTGTTGGATTCTGACCTCCCTGCACTCGAAGTGGATTTTTTGGAGCTACAGAAGCCTAATTGGCGCGCTCTCAACGGCATTGGAAAGTAGACATCCTGGGCTTTCCAGCAATATATGATAGTCCATACTTTGCTCAAGATTTGATGGCCCAAACCGGCGTGGCAATTCGGCCTCAATATTTCCAGCGTTTAACGCTGGAACTGGCATGAAACTTGGAGTTAAACGCCCAAACTGGCATGAAAGCTGGCGTTTATCTCCAGAAAAGGTCTCTACACGAAAATGCTTCATTGCTCAACCCAAGCACACACCAAGTGGGCCCGGAAGTGGATTTTTAAGTCATTTACTCATCTCTGTACACCCTAGGCTACTAGTTTACTATTAATAGGATCATTTGACATTGTATCTGTACCTCATGACACTTTACACGTTTTTTTGTGTACCTTCCACGGCATGAGTCTCTAAACCCCATGGTTGGGGGTGAGGAGCTCTGCTGTGTCTTGATGGATTAATGCAATTACTACTGTTTCTCATTCAATCATGCGTGCTTCCATTCTAAGATAATACTTGTTCTTAACACGGATGAATGTGATGATCCGTGACAATCATCAT
>NC_029776.3:44655131-44666074 GCF_000817695.3 Arachis duranensis | reverse complement strand
GTTGGATTCTTTAATCGGAATCTTCGTGGTATAAGCTAGAACTGATGGTGGCATTCAAGAGAATCCGGAAGGTCTAAACCTTGTCTGTGGTATTCTGAGTAGGATTCAATGATTGAATGACTGTGACGAGCTTCGAACTCCTGAAGGCGGGGCGTTAGTGACAGACGCAAAAGAATCACTGGATTCTATTCCGGCCTGATCGAGAATCGACAGATGATTAGCCATGCTGTGACAGAGCATAGGAACATTTTCACTGAGAGGATGGGAGGTAACCATTGACAACGGTGAAACCCTACATACAGCTTGCCATGGAAGGAGCCTTGCGTGTTTGATGAAGAAGATAGTAGGAAAGCAGAGATTCAGAAGATGGAGCACCTCCAAAACCTCAACCTATTCTCCATTACTGCAAAACAAGTACTTATTAAGTAACCATTTCATGTTCTTTTGCTTTTCACAATCAATCCTGATAATTTCTGATATCCTGACTAAGATTTACAAGGTAACCATAGCTTGCTTCAAGCCGACAATCTCCGTGGGATCGACCCTTGCTCACGCAAGGTATTACTTGGACGACCCAGTGCACTTGCTGGTTAGTTGTGCGGAGTTGCAAAAAGTGTGATTGCAATTTCGTGCACCAATTATGCATCGTTAAAACTTTACTAAAGAAAAATCCAATGGAAAAAAGACTTTAGTGAAGGAAAAAGAGTACAATATTCTTTGTGATGGGGACTACCTCATTAAAAACCTTATTAAGAAAAATCCAATGGGAAAAAAATCTGACCAAGTGAAAAAGAGTACAATCTCCCCCTATTGTCAACATCATTTAACATTTCGAAATCGACGCATCCCAATCTGATGTACCAATTTTTCAATGGAGGATTTTGGAAGTAACTTTGTGAATAAGTCATCCAAATTATCACTTGAGCGGATCTGTTGTACATCAACTGTCCCTTGATTTTGAAGATCATGAGTGAAGAAGAATTTGGGAGAAATATGCTTTGTTCTGTCACCTTTGATGTTTCCACCGTTAAGTTGAGCAATGCATGCTGTATTATCTTCAAACAGGACAGTTGGAGCTATCTTATGATCAATTAGTCCACATGATGACAGAATATATTGGATCAGACTCCTAAGCCAAAAGCACTCACGACTAGCTTCATGTATCGCTAGTAATTAAGCATGATTAGAGAAGGTTACTTCTAACGTCTGATTCGTGGACTTCCATGATATAGCTGTACCACCATACGTGAATAGGTATCCTGTTTAAGATCTCTCTTTATGTGGATCAGACAAGCATCTTGCATCTGCATACCCAACTAATTGTGACTTGGATTCATAAAGATAAAACAATCTGATATCAACCGTTCCATGAATATATCGAAAATTTTGTTTGATTTCATTCCAATGTCTTGTGGTTGGAGAAGAAATATACCTTGCTAGTAAATTCACAGAAAATGATATATCGGGTCGTGTATTATTTACAAGATATATTAGTGCTCCAATGGCACTAAGATATGGTACTTCAGTGATGAATAGATTTTTGATGGTATAGAATTTCACAAATAAATTCTCGTTTCAAGTATAGTTTCTAAACCAACAAATAATCCTCTCATGCAAAAATTTGGTTGTCACAAGTAACAAACCCCTAAAAATAATAACCGAAGTATTCAAACCTCGGGTTGTCTCTTAAAGGAAATACAGGGAAGTGTTCTTGTTATTGGTTATGAGATGTATATTTTGGGGTTTTGGATTAAGGACAAGAAAAGTAAATTGCAAGAATAAAACTAATAGCTAAGAGAGCTCTTGTGATAATAATTATTCATTGCTCCTAAGTAAAGTCAAGTGGATAAATCAATTTGATTCCTCAAGTCCTAGTCAACTCCTAAGGAAAGACTAGCTTTAGTGGAATTCAAATCAATTAGCAACTTCTAATTGTCAATCAACAAGAGACTTTGACAACTCAAGAGTCACCAATTACTCAACCTATGCTAAGAGGAGAAAAATCTACTCTAGCTTCCTTCCAAGCATTTTGTCAAACACTTGGAAGGCATAAAAGGAAAGCATAGTAAAATGACAACAAGAATGAAATCTAACAACTACTAATTGCAAAGAATTAAGAAAAACAATCAAAGAAGGCACAATTAATATAAATTACCTCAAACTGCATTGAAAAAAAATAAAAGGAACAAGAGTGTATCAACAACAAATTATACAAAATAAGGGAGATCACAACAAAAGAATAAAAGAACAAGAGGTGACAACAAGAAATTGAGAAGGAGAAGTAGGTGAAGACACGAATTAAACCTAGATCTAGAGAAGAATTAAACCTAATCTCAATCCTAATTCTAGAGAGAAGAGAGAGCTTCTCTCTCTAGAAACTAACTAAAAACATGATCCAAATTAAACTATGACTACTTGGTCACTCTCTCCCAATCCTCCTTCAATCCTTGGGTTTAATAGCTTCAGAAGTGAGTTGGATTTGGGCCTGGGAAGCCCAGAAATCGCCTCTAGCGAATTCACTTTAAGTGGGTCATGTGCGAGCACCGACGCGTACCCGTCATGTATGCGTACGCATCGCCATGCGACCTCCCATCCACGCGTGCGCGTCGGTGAATGCATCCCAAATCCTTGATTTTCCATGATTTCTCCTTTTTACATGCTTTTCTCTTCACTCCTTTGATCCATTCCTAGTCTTTTCATCCTGAAATCACTAGCAAACATATCAAGGTATCTAGTGGTATCAAAGGTGAATCAAAATTAACAATTTAAAGGCCTAAAAAGCATGTTTTTACACTTAAGCACAATTTAGGAGAAAATTATGAAATCATGCTATTTCTTTGAATAAATGTGGGAAAAGTAGATAAAATCCACCTAAATTAAGCACAAAATGTACCACAAAATAGTGGTGCATCATATCTCCCCACACTTAAACCAAGCATGTCCTCATGCTTAACCAAGAAGAAGACGAAAGGTATCACCATTTATTCATTGCAACTAAACTATATGCAATCTACTTACATGCAATTATCTGAATGCAAGTACCTAAATGGATGCAAGTACTTGGTCAAAATAAATCAATTCCTAAGAAAACTAATATAAGCATAAGGCTAAGGGTATTAACAACCAAGCCAAACCACAATTGAATTGAGTTATTAATGATTAAAGAAACTTGCAAGAAAATATGATCATAGTGAAAACATGTATTTGAGTATCAAACCCTCACCGGATGTGTATCTGCTCTAGTCGCTCAAGTGTATAGGGTTGATCACTCAATCCTCCTCTAATTATGCTTTCCAAGATTTATTTTCATCTAACAATCAACAATTATTCAATGCATGCATACATATATCATGAGGTCTTTTCTTAGGTTGTAATGGGGCTAGGGTCAAGGTAGGATGCATATGGTCAAGTGAGCTTGAGATTTGAATCTTTGATCAACTTAAACTTCCCACTTAGCCTATTCGACAACCTATACAATTTCAAAGCTAACCTAACTACCTATTGTTCACTTTTTCACACACTCATGCATTCTCTTCTTGATCACAACTCATATGCATTGACTTTATTGAACTTTACTTTGGAGCATTTTGTCCCCTTCTTATTACTTTTATTTTCTTTTTTCTTTTCTTTCTATTACTTTTTTTTCTTTTGATATATATACACAAAAGCATTAATGCATATGGTTTTATATTTAATTAACACATGAGTATGTACTCAATTCCCAATATTTTCAACAAAAAATACAACACACACCTTTTCCCAACCAATGTCCCAAGTTTTTCCACACTTGAATGATGCACACACTCACTAGCCTTAGCTAATCAAAGATCTAAATAAAGAAGAATTATTGTTTTTCGTTTTAAGGCTTGTAATGTGCTAATATTGAGAACAAAGGGGATTAAAATAAGCTCAAAATTGGCTAACAATGGTTGATGAAAGGTAGGCTATTTGGGTAAGTGAGCTAAATGAACAATGGCCTCAATCATTTAAATGCAAATATACAAGGAATAATGGACATATAGATTCAAACAAATCCATGATCACAATCATAGAAAGAGAATAATGCACACAAGAAGGAAAATAAGTGGTTATAAGATGTAACCACATTATTAGGCTCAAAACTCACAAGCTTGTGTTCTTAGCTCAAAACATGTTCCACAAGATATAAGTCAAGCAAGTTTGAATGAAAAATATTTACTCAAATCAATTGGGGCCCTATAAGTAAATTTCTTGGAAAATCTCAATATTTTGACAAAGCTTATTTCCTAAATACAATATTGTGATTGAGAAAGGTAAAAAATTCTTAGTTTAATTCCTTTTTCAATCAAACCAAATCTCATAAGCAAAAGGATTAAACTAAACTTAGTAATCCATGTTTTTCCAATCACAACTAATAGACTAAAATGCTACATATATATGCTATCAACTAAAAATGTAAATCAAACTAAAAATCTCAAAATATACACAACCAAAGGTACAAAATGCAATAAACTAAAAGTATCCAAAATACCAATACAATAATCCAAAACGAAAGTGCAAGTACTAAACTAAGACAAAATAAAGCGCTATGCTCTTCTTTTGATCCTTCACATGTGGCCATAGGGTTGCCTTGAGTGCATGAGTACTGAGAGATTGAGGCGTCCACTACCTTGGTCAAGGTGGCCATAAATTCTAGTACCTCCCTTTTCATGTCTTCTTGCCTTTGAAAGAATAGGGTGAGAGGGTCATCCATTGGGGCTTGGGGTGGATAGGAAGGTTCATTATTTTGGAGAAATGGTTCATAATAGGAAGATGGTTCTTCTTGATGGAAATATGGTGGTGAGGTGTATTGAGGTGATTCTTGATAGTAATCATTATGGGATTGTGGTGGTTCTAAAGGTTTTCGCTCATAATGGTCACAAGGATGAGGTAGGGGTGATTGGTCATATGATGGATATGAGTCATAGGTAGGTATTTAGTAAAAAGGGGCTTATGAGTATGGATGAGGATCATGTTGAGGATGAGGTTCATAGGCATATGGTGGTGGTTGTTGATTGTCGCAAAGAAATTCACCATAGCCATCGAATCGAAATGCATTAGGATGGGAATTATACCTATAGAAAACCGAAGGTTGTTGCCACGAAGAGTGATCAAGTCCTTGAGGCTTCTCCCATCCTTGGTTCCATCCTTGACACATGTTGTCGTTAATATTCACATTTCCTACAACACAATTGTAACCAAACTCATAGCCAAAGGGGTGAGAATTCATAGTGAAAATAGAAAATAAAAACAAGAACTAATAAGAAACAAAAATATCAAATCCTAAAACTAGCAAGAGCTAACAAAGAAACCAAAGACAAACATATTCACAATATTCACATATATACAATAACCGATAACAAGGGAACTGATGAGCGGATAATTTATATGCTTTTTGGCATTATTTTTAGGTAGTTTTAGTATGTTTTAGTTACTTTTTATTATATTTTTATTAGTTTTTATGCAAAAATCACATTTCTGGACTTTACTATGAGTTTGTGTGTTTTTCTATAATTTCAAGTATTTTCTGATTGAAGTTGAGGGACCTGAGCAAAAATCTGATTCAGAGGCTGAGAAAGGACTGCAAATGCTGTTGGATTCTGACCTCCCTATACTCAAATGCGTTTTTCTGGAGCTACAGAAGTCCAATTGGCGCGTTCTCAATTAGGATAGAAAGCTAACATCTTGGGCTTTCCAGCAATGTTTAATAGTTCATACTTTGCCCGAGATTTAATGGCCCAAACTGACGTTAAAACGCCCACTAGAGACCCTTTTCTGGCGTAAAACACCGAAACTGGCACCAGAACGGGAGTTAAACGCCTAAACTGGCATCCAAGCTGGCGTTTAACTCCCGAAAAGGCCTATGCACGTGTAAAGCTCAATGCTCAGCCCAAGCACACACCAAGTGGGCTCTGGAAGTGGATCTTTGCACTATCTACACTTAGTTACTTATTTTCTGTAATTCATAGTAACTAGTTTAGTATAAATAGTACTTCTTACTATTGTATTTCATCTTTGGATCAACTTTTATGCCATTTTTCATATTTGGGAGGTTGGACATTCGGCCATGCCTAGACCTTTTTCTCTTATGTATTTTCCAACGGTGGAGTTTCTACACCTCATAGATTAAGGTGCGGAGCTCTGCTGTTCTTCATGAATTAATGCAAGTACTATTCTTTCTCTTTCAATTCACGCTTACTTCTTCTCCAAGATATACTCTCAAACTTAATTTAGTTATGTCAGAATGAAGGGGTGACCCGTGACAATCACCCACTATCTTCGTTACTCGCTTAGCCAAAATCTGCGTGCCTGACAACTACAAGTGGTCTACATGATGTTCAACGTAGTCATTGGGCGACAGCCGGAGTATAGTTTCTTGGGTCTCTAATCCATAGATTTGACTTGCCTCTCCTGACAATAGAGCATTCGAATCCGTGAGATTAGAACCTTCATGGTAGAGGCTAGAACCAATTGGCAGCATTCCCAAGATCCGGAAAGTCTAAACCTTGTTTATGGTATTCCAAGTAGGATCTGGGATGGGATGATCATGACAAGCTTCAAACTCACAAATGTTGGGCGTAGTGATAGTGTGCAAAAGGATAAAGAGATCCTATTCTGACACAAGTGAGAACCAACAGATGATTTGCCGTGCGGTAGCTGTACCTGGTATTTTTCATCCGAGACGAGAGATCCGACAGTTGATTAGCCATACAGAAACCGTACCTGGACCATTTTCACTGAGAGGACGGATGGTAGCCATTGACAATGGTGATCCACCAACATACAGCTTGCCATGGAAGGAAGCACGCATGATTGGATGAAGACAATAGGAAAGCAGAGGTTTAGAAGCAACAAAGCATCTCCAAACGCTTATCTGAAATTCCCACCAATGAATTACATAAGTATCTTTATTTTAATTTATGTTTTATTTATCTTTCAATTATCAAAACTCATAACCAATTGAATCCGCCTGACTAAGATTTACAGGATGACCATAGCTTGCTTCAAGCCGGCAATCTCCGTGGGATCGACCCTTACTCGCGTAAGGTTTTATTACTTGGACGACCCAGTGTACTTGCTGGTTAGTTGTACCGGAATTGTGAAAAGTGTGATCACAATTCCGTGCACCAGGCACATTTGTAATTCACCGGTAACGGTGCCATTTTGATGAATAGATTGTTGATAGTATATAATTTCACAAATAAATTCTCGTTGCAAGTATAGTTTCTAAACCAACAAATAATCCTCTCATACAAAAATTTGGTTGTCACAAGTAACAAACCCCAAAAAATAATAACGAAGTATTCAAACTTCGGGTCATCTCTCAAAGAAATTGTAGGGAAGTGTTCTTGTTATTGGTTATAAGATGTATATTTTGGGATTTTGGATTAAGGACAAGAAAAGTAAATTGCAAGAATTAAACTAATAACTAAGAGAGCTCTTGGCAAGGAATGAGAATTGGAAGTCCTATCCTCATTATCATCATCAATTGTGATAAGAATTGTTCATTGCTCCCACTTAGTCAACCTCTAACTATGAAGAAAAGTCAGGTGGATATATCAATTTGATTTCTCAAGTCCTATTCAACTCCTAAGGAAAGACTAGCTTTAGTGGAATTCAAATCAATTAGCAACTTTTAATTGTCAATCAACAAGAGACTTTGACAACTCAAGAGTCACCAATTACTCAACTCAAGCCAAGAGGAGAAAATTCTACTCTAGCTTCCTTCCAAGCATTTTGTCAAATACTTGGAAGGCATAAAAGGAAAGCATAGTAAAATGACAACAAGAATGAAATCTAACAACTACTAATTGCAAAGAATTAACAACAACAATCAAAGAAGGCACAATTAACATGAATTACCTCAAATTGCATTGAAAGAAATAAAAGAAACAAGAGTGTATCAACAAAAAATTATACAAAATAAGGGAGATCACAACAAACGAATAAAAGAACAAGAGGTGACAACAAGAAATTGAAAAGGAGAAGTAGGTGAAGACATGAATTAAACCTAGATCTAGAGAAGAATTAAACCTAATCCTAATCCTAATTCTAGAGAGAAGAGAGAGATTCTCTCTCTAGAAACTAACTAAAAACATGATCCAAAATAAACTATGACTACTTGGTCACTCTCTCCCAATCCTCCTTCAATCCTTGGGTTTAATAGCTTCAGAAGTGAGTTAGATTTGGCCTGGGAAGCCCAGAAATCGCCCCCAGCGGATTCACTTTAAGTCGGTCAAAAGCGAGAACCGACGGGTACGCGTAGGTCACGCGTACGCGTCGCTTAGCATTTTTTCTATCCATGCGTACGCGTCATGTACGCATACGCATCGCCATGCGACCTCCCATCCAAGCGTGTGCATCTGTTGCGCGTGCGCGTCGGTGAATGCATCCCAAATCCTTGATTTTCCATGATTTCTCCTTTTTGCATGCTTTTCTGTTCACTCCTTTGATCCATTCCTAGCCTTTTCATCCTGAAATCACTAGCAAACACATCAAGGCATCTAGTGGTATCAAAGGTGAATCAAAATTAACAATTTAAGGGCCTAAAAAGTATGTTTTTACACTTAAGCACAATTTAGGAGAAAATTATGAAATCATGCTATTTCTTTGAATAAATGTGGGAAAAATGGATAAAATCCACCTAAATTAAGCACAAAATGTACCACAAAATAGTGGTGCATCATTCAGAACCAAGAATATCTTCATTTTCTTCCTTAGGACGGAATTGATATTTTTCCACATTAAAAGATCTTACGATTATTGGATTACTTAATGGATGTGACTTATCCATATAAAATCTCTTCAAGATATTTTCTGTGTATGTTATTTGATGAATAAATATCCCATTTTTTGTATGCTCAATCTGCAGGCCGAGACAAAATTTTGTCTTTCCGAGAGCTTTCATCTCAAACTCTTCTTTTAGAGTTTTTGTAATTACTGGAATCTTTTCAGGAGTTCCAAAGATATTTAAATCATCAACGTGCACAGCAATTATAATGAATCCAAATGCAAATTTCTTTTTGAAAATGCATCGACAGATATCATCATTCTTAAATTCGTTTTTGGCCAGATACTCAGTAAAACGATTATACCACATTCGTCCAGATTGCTTTAGACCATATAAAGATCTTTGTAATTTGACTGAGTATAATCCCTGTGAATATTTATTGGATGATTTAGATATCTTTAATCCTTCAGGGACTTTTATATAGATATCATGATCTAATGATCCATATAAGTAGGTTGTCACCACATCCATCAAATGCATATGTAGTTTATGGTATGCGGATAAAGTGACCAAATAACGCAATGTTATTGCATCCACTACAGGGGAATATATTTCTTCATAATCTATACCAGGCATTTGTGAAAACCCTTGTACCACAAGTCGAGCTTTGTAGCGTACAACTTCATTTTTCTCATTTTGTTTTCTCACAAATACCAATCTGTATCCAACAGGTTTTACATTTTCTAGTGTACGGACTACAAGTCCAAAGACTTCACGTTTTACAAGTGAGTCTAACTCAGCCTTGATAGCTTCTTCCCATTTTGGCCAATCATTCCTTTCTTGACATTCCTCGACTGTTCTTGGCTCAAGATCCTTACTTTCATGCATGATATTTAATGCCACATTATATGCAAATATTTCATTGACAATTGTCTTATTTCAGTACCTTTTTTTTCTCTTGTAAAGACATAATTTATTGAGATTTCATCATTTTCAGAATTTTCAGGAACCTGAACGTCTTTTGGCGTTAAAACTATATCAGAATGTTGGACAACTGTAGGTGTCTTTACTATGTCTTTTTCAACAGGAATAGTATTTACCTATTTTCATTTTTGAGAATTTTTGTCTTTAGAATCGATAGGTCTACTACACTTCTGGCGTGAATTTGTTTCAGTGGCCACTTGTCTAACTGGGACATCAACTCGAATTGGGGCATTTTCCGCTGGTATTTAAGATTTGGTTATCCTCTTTGTATTGAAAAATACATCAGACAATTTATTTTCTATTCTTTGCAAATGTATAATCTTTTGAATTTCTAGTTCACATTGCCCTGGTCGAAGATCTAAATGCATCAAGGATGATGCATTCCAATTAAGTTCCTTTTCAGGAAACTTATTCTCTCTCGTTAATATTGGAAATTCTGATTCATCAAAATGAAAATCTGCAAATCAAAATTTAAATGCATCTCCAGTTTCTATCTCAAGATACCACACTATAGAGGGAGAATCATATCCGACATATATCTCTAATTTTTATGGGAGTCCTATTTTGGTGCGAGAAGGTGGTGCAATGGGAACATATATCGCACACCCAAATATTCTTAAATGGGAAATATTTGGCTGCTGGCCAAAAGCTAATTGCATAGGAGAAAACTGAAGGTAACTTGTTGGCCACAAACGAATAAGTGCTGCGGCATGTAAAATAGCATGTCCGAAGCCAAGGTTGGGAGATTTTTTCTCATAAATAAAGGTCTAGTGATGAGCGGATAATTTATACGCTTTTAGGCATTGTTTTTAGGTAGTTTTTAGTAAGTTCAAGCTACTTTTAAGGATGTTTTCATTAGTTTTTATGTTAAATTCACATTTCTGGACTTTACTATGAGTTTGTGTGTTTTTCTGTGATTTCAGGTAATTTCTGGTTGAAATTGAGGGACTTGAGCAAAACTCTGAAAAAGGCTGACAAAAAGGACTCTTGATGCTGTTGGAATCTGACCTCCCTGCACTCGAAATGAATTTTCTGGAGCTACAGAACTCCAATTGGCGCGCTCTCAACGGCGTTGGAAAGTAGACATCCAGAGCTTTTCAGCAATATATAATAGTTCATACTTTATTCAGAAATTGATGACGTAACTTGGTGTTGAACGCCAAGTACATGCTGCTGTCTGGAGTTAAACGCCAGAAACACGTCATGATCC
>NC_029776.3:44654323-44654854 GCF_000817695.3 Arachis duranensis | reverse complement strand
TCTTTTGGATTCCTTAATCAGAATCTTCGTGGTATAAGCTAGATTGATGGCGGCATTCATGAGAATCCCGAAAGTCTAAACCTTGTCTGTGATATTCCGAGTAGGATTCCAGGATTGAATGACTGTGACGAGCTTCAAACTCCTTAAGGCTGGGCGTGATGACAAACGCAAAAGAATCAAGGGATTCTATTCCAACCTGATTGAGAACCGACAGATGATTAGCCGTGCTGTGACAGAGCATAGGACCATTTTCACTGAGAGGATGGGATGTAGCCATTGACAACAGTGATGCCCTACATACAGCTTGCCATGGAAAGTAGTAAGAAGGATTAGATGAATGTAATAAGAAAGTAGAGATTCAAGAGGAGCACAGCATCTCCATACGCCTATCTGAAATTTCCACTATTGATTTACATAAGTATTTCTATCCCTCTTATTTTCTATTTATTAATTAATTTTTGAACTCATCATAAACCAATTTAATCTGCCTAACTGAGATTTACAAGGTGACCATAGCTTGCTTCATACCAA
>NC_029776.3:44652035-44654014 GCF_000817695.3 Arachis duranensis | reverse complement strand
AAAAATTTTTCAAAAATCTTTTTCAAAATTTTTCTTTTATTTTTTGTTTTTCCAATCTTTATTTTCAAAAAAATTTTATAAAATCCCAAAAAATCATAAAATCATAAAAATCAAAAATATTTTGTGTTTCTTGTTTGAGTCTTGAGTCAATTTTTAAGTTTGGTGTCAATTGCATGCTTTAAAAATTTTTCTTGCATTTTTCGAAAATCCCATGCATTCATAGTATTCTTCATGATCTTCAAGTTGTTCTTGATAAGTCCTCTTGTTTGATCTTGATGTTTTCTTGTTTTGTGTTGTTTGTTGTTTTTCATGTGCATTTTTCGTTTGTTAGAGTCCATGCATTAAAGATTTCTAAGTTTGGTGTCTTGCATGTTTTCTTTGCATCAAAAATTTTTCAAAATATGTTATTGATGTTCATCATGATCTTCAAAGTGTTCTTGGTGTTCATCTTGACATTCATAGTGTTCTTTCATGCATCTTGTGTTTTGATCCAAAATTTTCATGTTTTGGGTCATGTTTGTGTTTTTCTTTCTCATAATTAAAATATTCAAAAAATCAAAAAAAAAATATCTTTTCCTTATTTCCCTCCAAATTTTCGAAATTTTGGGTTGACTTCGTCAAAAATTTTTAAAAATTAGTTGTTTCTTACAAGTCAAGTCAAAATTTCAATTTTAAAAATCTTATCTTTTCAAAATCTTTTTCAAAAATTATATCTTTTTCATTCTTTCCTATTTTTCAAAAATTTCAAAAATCTTTTTCAAATTATTTTCAAAATCTTTTTCTTATCTTTTACATCATATTTTCGAAAATTCACTAATAATTAATGTGATTGATTCAAAAATTTGAAGTTTGTTACTTTCTTGTTAAGAAAGGTTCAATCTTTAAGTTCTAGAATCTTATCTTGAAGTTTCTTGTTAGTAAAGTAAGTAATTTTAAATTTAAAAATTAAATCTTTTTTTCTTTTATCATATCTTTTTCAAAAATTTTATCTTTTTCAAAATTTGATTTCAAAATATCTTATCTAACTTCTTATCTTCTTATCTTTTTCAAATTTGATTTTAATATCTTTTTCTATCAACTAACTAACTTTTTGTTTGTTTTTTCAAAAATTCTTTTTGTTTTAAATTTTAATTTTAATTATACTTTGTCTTTGATTTTCGAAAATTACTAACCCCTTTTTCAAAATTATTTTCGAAAGTTCTCCATCTCTTTTCTTATTCTATTTAATTATTTAGTTACTAACACCTCTCTTCACCTCTCTTCATCTAAAGATCCGAACCCAATCTATCCCTTGAGTTTGGATTCTTCTTCACTCTTCTCCCCTTTCTTCTTCTACTAACATAAAGGAATCTCTATACTGTGACATAGAGGATTCCTCTTCTTTTCTTGTTTTCTTCTCTTTCATATGAGCAGGAACAAGGAAAAAGGCACTCTTATTGAAATCGATCCAGAACCTGAAAGGACTCTGAAGAGAAAATTAAGAGAAGCTAAATTACAACAATCTAAAGGTAACCTTTCAGAAATATTAGAACAAGAGAAGGAGATGGCAGCCAAAAATAATAATAATGCAAGGAGAATGCTTGGTGACTTCACAAAGATAATGCAAGAAGGATGCTTGGTGGCTTTACCAAACCCACGTCCAAATTTGATGGAAGAAGCATCTCCATTCCTGCCATTGGAGCAAACAATTTTGAGTTGAAACCTCAGCTAGTTGCCTTAATGCAACAAAACTGCAAGTTTTATGGACTTCCATTTGAAGATCCTTATTAATTTTTAACTGAGTTCTTGCAGATCTATGAGACTGTAAAGACGAATGGAGTTGATCCTGAAGTCTACAGACTCATGCTTTTCCCTTTTGCTGTAAGAGACAGCGCTAGAATATGGTTGGATTCGCAACCTAAGGATAGCCTGGACTCCTGGGATAAGCTGGTCACAGCCTTCTTGGATAAATTCTTTCCTCCTCAAAAGCTGAGCAAGCT
>NC_029776.3:44650408-44651778 GCF_000817695.3 Arachis duranensis | reverse complement strand
CAAGAACTCATTGACATGGTTGCAAACAACCAATTCATGTACACTTCTGAGAGGAATTCCGTGAATAATGGGATACTTCAAAAGAAAGGAGTTCTTGAAATTGATGCTCTGAATGCCATATTGGCTCAGAACAAAGTGTTGACTCAACAGGTCAACATGATCTCTCAAAGTCTGAATGGATGGCAACATGCATCCAACAGTACTAAAGAGGCAGCTTCTGAAGAAGCTTATGATCCTGAGAACCCTGCCATGGGAGAGGTTAATTACATGGTTGAACCTTATGGAAACACCTATAACTCATCATGGAGAAATCATCCAAATTTCTCATGGAAGGATCAACAAAAGTCTCAACAAGGCTTTAACAATGGTGGACGTAATAGGCTGAGCAATAGCAAGCCATATCCATCATCTTCTCAGCAACAGACAGAGAATTCTGAACAAAACACTTCTAATTTATTATCATGAAGCTGAATGCCAAGTTGTTTGGTAATGAGACTTGGGAAAGTGAACCTCCCTTGCTCATTAATGAACTAGATACCTGGATTCAGAAAACTCTACCTCAAAAGAAACAAGATCCTGGCAAGTTCTTAATACCTTGTACCATAGGCACCATGACCTTTGAAAAGACTCTATGTGATCTGGGGTCAGGGATAAATCTTATGCCACTCTCTGTAATGGAGAAGCTGGGGATCATTGAGGTACAACCTACCTTGTTCTCATTACAATTGGCAGACAAGTCATTGAGACAAGCTTATGGAATAGTGGAGGACGTGTTAGTAAAGGTTGAAGGCCTTTACATCCCTGCTGATTTCATAATCTTAGACACTATGAAGGAAGAGGATGAATGCATCATCCTTGGAAGACCTTTCCTAGCCACAGCAGGAGCTGTGATGGATGTCAACAGAGGTGAATTAGTCCTTCAATTGAATGGAGACTACCTTGTGTTTAAGGCACATGGCCATCCCTCTGTGACAAAAGAGAGTAAGCATGAAGAGCTTCTCTCAGTTCAGAGTCAAGAAGAGCCCCCACAGTCAAACTCTAAGTTTGGTGTTGTGAGGCCACAACCCAACTCTAAGTTTGGTGTTGGGACTATACAACATTGACCTGATCACCTTTGTGGCTCCATGAGAGCCACTGTCAAGCTATTGACATTAAAGAAGTGCTTGTTGGGAGGCAACCCAATTTTATCTAATTTTTATTTTATATTATTTTATTTTTATTTTTGTGTTTTATTAGGTACATGATCATGAGGAGTCACGAAAAAAATATAAAAATTAAAAACAGAATCAAAAAAACAGCAGAAGAAAAATCACACCCTGGAGGAAGCACAGGCTGGCGTTCAACGCCAGTAAGATGCATCTGGCTGGCGT
>NC_029776.3:44650061-44650288 GCF_000817695.3 Arachis duranensis | reverse complement strand
TAGAGAAGAAAAGCTGGCGCTGAACGCCAGTAACAAGCATGAAACTGGCGTTCAACGCCAAAAACATGCTTTACATGGGCGTTGAACGCCCAGAATGTACACCACACGGCGTTTAAACGTCAGAATGGTGTGCAAAGGCATTTTCGTGCCTATTTGGTGCAGGGATGGAATTCCTTGACACCTCAGGATCTGTGGACCCCACAGGATCCCCACCTACTATATTCCCA
>NC_029776.3:44647792-44649867 GCF_000817695.3 Arachis duranensis | reverse complement strand
ACATTTTCCCACCCATTCCCACCCTATATGGCTGAAACTTCACTCTCCCCTCTCCCTATATATACCCTTCCATTCTACTTCATTTTCACACAAACACAACCCCCTCTTCTTCACCTAGGCCGAACCTACATCTCTCCCTCTCTACCATATTCTCTTCTTCTTATTCTTCTCTTCTTTCTTCTATTGCTCGAGGACGAGCAATATTTTAAGTTTGGTGTGGTCAAAGCACAATCTTTTTTGTTTTCCACTACCATCAATGGCACCAAAGGCCGGAGAATCCTCTAGAAAAGGAAAAGGGAAGACAAAAGCTTCCACCTCCGAGTCATGGGAGATGGAAAGATTCTTCTCCAAAAGCCATCAAGACCACTTCTATGATGTTGTGGCAAAGAAGAAGGTGATCCCTGAGGTCCCTTTCAAGCTCAAAAAAAATGAGTATCCGAAGATCCGACATGAAATCCGAAGAAGAGGTTGGGAAGTCTTAACCAACCCCATGCAACAAGTCGGAATCTTAATGGTTCAAGAGTTCTAAGCCAATGCATGGATCACTAAGAATCATTATCAAAGTATGAACCCAAATCCAAAGAATTATCTCACAATGGTTCAGGGGAAATACTTAGATTTTAGTCCGGAAAATGTAAGGTTGGCGTTTCACTTGCCCATGATGCACTCCAATGAAATCTACAAAATAGCCGGCAAGTCCTCCACCATGGTAAGGCTAGCTTTTCCTCACCTTATTTGCCATCTATGTTACTCAGTTGGAGTTATCATAGAAGGAGACATCTCCATTGAAGAGGATAAGCCTATCACCAAGAAGAGGATGGAGCAAGCAAGAGAGACCCTTCACAGTTCTCAAGAGATGCATGAGGAAGCTCATCATCAAGAAATCCTTGAGATGCCTCAAGGGATGCACTTTCCTCCCAAAACTATTGGGAACAACTCAACACTTCCTTAGAAGATTTGAGCTACAATGTGGGACAATTAAGGGTGGAACATCATGAGCATTCCATCATTCTCTATGAAATAAGAGAAGACCAAAGAGCAATGAGGAAGGAGCAACAAAGGCAAGGAAGGGACACAGAAGAACTTAAGGACATTATTGGTCCTTCAAGAAGAAGACGCCACTAAGGTGGATTCATTCCTTGTTCTTATTTCTTTCTGTTTTTTTTTTCGGTTTTTAATGTTGTGTTTATCTATGTTTTGTGCCTCTACTTCACGATCATTAGTATGTAGTAACCATGTCTTAAAGCTATGAATAAACTCCATTAATCTTTCACCTCTCTTAAATGAAAAATGTTTTTATTCAAAAGAACAAGAATTACATGAATTTTGAATTTATCCTTGAATTTAGTTTAATTATATTGATGTGGTGACAATACTTTTTGTTTTCTGAATGAATGCTTGAACAGTGCATATTTTTGATCTTGTTGTTTATGAATGTTAAAACTGTTGGCTCTTGAAAGAATGATGAACAAAGAGAAATGTTATTGACAATCTAAAAAATCATACAATTGATTCTTGAAGAAAGAAAAAGCAGTGAAAAACAAAAGCTTGCGAAAAAAAAGAGAAGAAAAAAAATGGCGAAAAAAAATAGAAAGAAAGAAAGAAAAAGCAAGCAGAAAAAGCCAATAGCCCTTAAAACCAAAAGGCAAGGGTAAAAAGGATCCAAGGCTTTGAGCATCAATGGATAGGAGGGCCCAAGGAAATAAAATCCAGGCCTAAGCGGCTAAATCAAGCTGTCCCTAACCATGTGCTTGTGGCATGCAGGTCCAAGTGAAAAACTTGAGACTGAGTGGTTAAAGTCGTGATCCAAAGCAAAAGAGTGTGCTTAAGAGCTCTGGACACCTCTAACTGGGGACTCTAGCAAAGCTGAGTCACAATCTGAAAAGGAAAAAGTGGGATGCCAAAACTGTTCAGAAGCAAAAAGCTACAAGTCCCGCTCATCTAATTAGAATTAATATTCATTGACATTTTGGAATTTATAGTATATTCTCTTCTTTTTATCCTATTTGATTTTCAGTTGCTTGGGGACAAGCAACAATTTAAGTTTGGTGTTGTGATGAGCGGATAATTTATAC
>NC_029776.3:44646554-44647470 GCF_000817695.3 Arachis duranensis | reverse complement strand
TTGGCGTGCTCTCAACGGCGTTGGAAAGTAGACATCCAGATCTTTCCAGCAATATATAATAGTCCATACTTTATTTGGAAATTGACGACGTAACTTGGCGTTGAACACCAAGTACATGCTGTTGTCTGGAGTTAAACGCCAGAAACACGTCATGATCTGGAGTTGAACGCCCAAAACACGTTATAACTTGGCGTTCAACTCCAAGAAAAGCCTCAACTCGTGGATAGATCAAGCTCAGCCCAAGCATACACCAAGTGGGCCCCAGAAGTGGATTTATGCATCAATTACTTACTCATGAAAACCCTAGGAGCTAGTCTAGTATATATAGGACATTTATCTATTGTATTAGACATCTTTTGACCACTTTAAGTCCTGGATCATTCGGTCACTTGATCATGGAGAGGGCTGGCCATTCGGCCATGCCTGAACCTTTTTCTTATGTATTTTCAACGGTGGAGTTTCTGCACACCATAGATTAAGGGTGTGGAGCTCTACTGTACCTCAAGTTTCAATACAATTACTATTACTTTCTATTCAATTCTCTTTTATTCTTATTCCAAGATATACGTTGCACAACACTTTGATGAATGTGATGATCCGTGACACTCATCATCATTCTCCCTATGAACGCGCGTGACTGACAACCACTTCCTTTCTACTTTAGGCCGGGCGCATATCTCTTAGATTCCCCAACAGAATCTTCGTGGTATAAGTTAGATAGATGGCGGCATTCATGAGGATCCGGAAAGTCTAAACCTTGTCTATGGTATTCCGAGTAGGATTCTGGGATTGAATGACTGTGACGAGCTTCAAACTCCTTAAGGCTGGGCGTGATGACAAACGCAAAAGAATCAAGGGATTCTATTCCAACCTGATTGAGAACCGACAGATGATTAGCCGTGCTGTGACAGAGCAT
>NC_029776.3:44633696-44646455 GCF_000817695.3 Arachis duranensis | reverse complement strand
TGAGAAGAAGGATTGGATGAATGTAATAAGAAAGTAGAGATTCAAGAGGAGCACAGCATCTCCATACGCCTATCTGAAATTTCCACTATTGATTTACATAAGTATTTCTATCCCTCTTATTTTCTATTTATTAATTAATTTTCGAACTCATCATAAACCAATTTAATCTGCCTAACTGAGATTTACAAGGTGACCATAGCGTGCTTCATACCAATAATCTCTGTGGGATCGACCCTTACTCACGTAAGGTATTACTTGGATGACCCAGTACACTTGCTGGTTAAGTTGAACGGAGTTATGATCACACCAGGGATTATCAAGATCCCAATTTATCACACCATGATCTCTTTGGGGTATTTTTGATTTCACACGAATACAAAGAGACCAACTTTGAGGATCACAATTTCGTCCACCATCTAGCAATTGGAGGCATTTAATAAGTGATTTTGATAACCCATTTGGTGTGTGAAAAGGAGCTACTAGATATTCAACACTTATTTCATTAGCCATACAATAAGCATCAAAAGCTTGGAAAGTAAATTCACCAGCATTATCAAGAAGAATTGCTTTGATTAGATTTTCTGGAAACTGTTCTTTTAATTGACTAATTTGAGCAACTAATCTCACAAACGCCAGGTTGCGAGAAGACAATAAGGACACATGTGACCATCTTGAAGATGCGTCTATTAGGACCATAAAATATCTAAAAGATCCACATGGTGGAAGAATATGTCCACATATATCGCCTTAAATCCTTTCTAGGAATTCAAGATACTCAAATCCAATCTTTACTGGTGATGGCCTTAAAATTAACTTTCTCTGAGAACTTGTAGCACAACAAAATTCACTAGATTTAAGAATCTTCTGGTTCTTTAGTGAATGTCCATGGGAGTTTTCAATAATTCTCCACATCATGGTTTTTCCTAGATGACCCAATCAATCATGCCAAGTTATGAATTCATTTGGGCTAGTAAACTTTTGGTTTATACTGGCATGTGATTCAATTGCACTAATTTTAGTATAATATAACCCAAATGAAAGTGAAGGTAAATTTTCTAATATAACCTTTTTATTTAAATCATGAGTTGTGATACATAAGTTCTCATGATTTCCCTCATTTATTGTTTCAATATGATATCCATTTCGGCGAATATCTTTGAAACTCAATAAGTTCCTTAGAGACTTATTAGACAATAGTGCATTATTTATTATGAATTTTGTTCCTCCATGAAACAAAATTATGGCTCTTCTGGAGCCTTCTATCACATTGCCTAAGCCAATAATAGTATTAACATATTCTTCTTTTGGCACAAGATGAGTAAAATATATATTACTTTTGAGAATAGTATACGAACTTACAATATTCGCAAGGCAAACATCTTCACTATATGTCCTTGCCATTTTCTTCAAAGACAAATAATAATAATAAAATGAGTTGAAGTATATGCGAATAAAATTATTTTCTTGATTATTTTTCTAAGAAATATTGTACATAGTATCATATACCAATATTTTTATTATTTTAGAACTTGGCACATTTAGTAATTTTAAAATTCATAAATATTTTATTAAACATTATTTATATACATTGTACTTGAAATTCAAATGCATAGAAAATAAAACTTAACAAGAAGTTTCTTACATTATTTATTTACATGAGTACTTAACAAACCCACATATTAAACTATTCCATCATTGATCAAATGGTCAATATTTTCTTCAGGATCCTCAAAGAAATCAGATACATTATAATGAGTGGTAGAATTTTCAGTATCATTTGAAACAAAATTCGTCTCCTTTCCTTTGTCGTTCTTTTTCAAAGATGTTTGATAAAGATCGACTAGATGCCTTGGGATACGACAGGTACGCGACTAATGGCCCTTTCCACCACAACGAAAACATTTATCCTCTATTGATTTATTTTGCCAAGTATTTCTTTTTTTTTATCACACTTCTGGTGAGATCTTTTCTTGTGAACATAGTTCTTCTTCCTTACATAATTTTTTTGTTATTAAAACCTTGAAATTTACCTCTTATGGGGTAATAATTTACCGCATTTACTTCAGGAAATGGGGCGGCACCAGCTGGGCGCGCTTCATAATTTTTAAAAGCAACTCATTATTGCGTTCAGCAACAAGAAGACAAAAAATTAACCCAGAATATTTTTTAAACCCTTTTTCTCAATATTGCTGCTGCAGGAGCACATTCGATGCATGGAAAGTCAAGAAATTTTTCTCTAACATGTCATTATCAGTTGTCTCTTCCTCACATAATTTCATTCGTGAGGTGATTCAAAACATTGCTGAATTATATTCATTTATAGATTTAAAATCCTGTAGCGCAAGTGCGTCCATTCATATCAGGTTTGAGGAAGTATCATCGTCTTTTGATGATTATACCTTTCTTCAAGGTCTTTCCACAGATCTGCAGGATTTTTTAACATGAGATATTCATTTTTCAATCTTTCTTCAAGATGGCGACGAAAGAAGATCATGGCTTTGGCTTTATCCTTCTGGGATGCATTATTTTCAACCTTAATGGTATCTCCAAGATCCATTGAATCAAGATGGATTTCAGTATCTAGTATCCATGATAAGTAGTTGTTTCCAGATATATCAAGAGCATTAAATTCAAGATGAGAGAGCTTTGACATAATGAAAATTTGTTACCTGAGTCTTCCTAAAATTTGATCAGAGTCTCGTGCTAATAACATATTGTGAAATAAATAAATAAGGAAGATATAATAAATATAAAATAAAAAAGCGTAAATAGATAACTTTAGTATTAATATTCACCAATATAATTATCTCAATATATATGTGTGTGTAGGAAAAATTATTCTAAAGGACCGTTAGAAAAATTTAATTATTAAAAAGGACCTTTAATACCAAAATTATTAAGAAGGACTAAATCTTTTTATAATATTTAAGAAGAAAAATCAAATCTTTTTATAAGGAGATAAATATATCCTTAACTATTTGTTTATTTATTTTTTATAATCTTTAATATATGCTGTTTGATTCTCAACACTATATAGATATGTATGAATATTCACTTGGGATTAATTATGTTAATTTATAAAAAATTACTCTAAAAGATCGTTAGGGAGATTTAATTATTAAAATATTAATTCTTAACTATTATTTATTTATTTTTTAAATTTTTATATTAACAATTTTTTTTAAATTTTAGTATTTTTTATTATTTATTTATTTATTAATTTTTTACTTTTATGATCTTTGTCTTTTTTTTTCTCGTTAGATAAAGAAAAAAAATAATTAAAGATATATTTATCTTCTTATAAAAAGATTTGGTTCGTTTTCTTAAATATTATAAAAAAATTTGGTCCTTCTTAATAATTTTAGTATTAAAGGTCCTCTTTAATAATTAAAGCTTCCTAACAGTTCTTTAGAATAATTTTCCATATATATATATATATATAGCAATTTATTTGTATAGGTGACAAACCTTCATTTTCAACTTTCATTAATTTTGAATATGTCTTAGAAAGTGATTCTTTCAATATTAGAAAAGTTCAGCCGACCAATTTATAAATGGGCATTCACTTTTGTTCTTATCACAACAAACTGAAAATTTTAGCACAAAAAAATTTTGTATATTACTTAAAAGCATCTCAAAAATTAGTGTAACTAACCTTTTCTAGTAAATTACTACTCTGTATTTCATTTATTTTATGCAAAATATATGTAAATACTATTGTAATTATACATATATTTTTCATCTATACGAATCTATTAATATATAATAATATAATAAGAGAGTAATAATAGGTTCTTTATTCGACAAGTGGCACATTCAGTACTTGACAAGTGTTCAGTTTAATTATTTGACAAGTGTCCCGTTCAACTATATAATAAGTGGCATCCAAAAGGTAAAGGTCAAATAAAAACTTCAAAACATATATAACGAGAAGAACTTGGCTTTGGGCGGGTTCTTTCTCTTTTAGAATCTGAATTTAAACATGAAATTTGAATAAGCATTCCATATCAGAGCTTACTGAAAAAGGTTTTATAATTCAATTATATTCTTGACTTTTTCTATCTCTCTCTTCTCTTCTTTCTTTTTTGGGCTCACTTTCTCTTTATCAATATGATTAGTTCAAAATACATAGATATCATCGGCGAAGAAGAAGAAGGAACTTGCCGGTGATGAAAGCAATAACTGATAGAGAAAATAGAGAATGACGGTGGTCAGTGCTGCAATTACAAGAGCATCTGGCAAAGAACAAAGAAGACACGGTATGGGCTCCGAATCTGTTTCTGACGAGTAGAAGAGATGAAGAACAATCAGTTAAAGGTGACTGTGGATATTGATATAGCTCCAAGGAGAAAGAACAGTGGCATGGTTTAGGGTGTTTCTGCCGTCAATAAAGAAGGAGCAGTTGGCAACAAATTCACGACACAGATCAGCAACCGTTCTGGCACCAGAACACCAGAAACAGAGGCTCGATCCGTTCGTGGTACTCCACAGGGGTGATCGTCCTGGATTATGGCCCTCGCCGATATGCCGGCGAAGTGACTAGACTCCCCCCGCACCAACAACACCTTTGAAGCTCGCTAAGGTTTAATTTCTTTAAACAACCACCATATTTTTGCATCCATATTGAATTCTCAAATTCGTGTCAAGTTGATTGCCCTCCCAGATATGTTTCATGTATAGGTAGCATGTCTTACAACATGGAATTTGTTGATTTTGTAGTTTGTTTTGATTAATTTGTCTACATAAAGTAAATTCCAGCTTCTATTGTTTTATTCGGTTGCATCTTCACATGCATTCATTTTTGTTCTTTTTTTGCAAGGTATTATAAAATTGTAGGTTTTTTCGACAACTATGATACTATACTGTCAAAGCTGTAGCATATGATTAATTAATTTTATATAGCATATACAAATTTTAACATTCAACAATCTAGGATGCAGGTTTAATACTGAAGAAGGCATGGTGTGTTACTATATTTTTTCTCATGTTCATTAAAAATCATTCAAACTCATTATGTGATGCCATAATGGTTGAATAGATATTTTCTTGATCTGCATTTGAAAATGCATCTATTTACATATGCCCATTGAATTATTAGATTGCATAGATAATAGAAAACTTATCTAATATATTATTTTCTTTCATTACTTAATGTCAAGTTTTAGTTTCTTATGAGTGTAGTATTAATAAATATTTTGATTGTTGATCAGGGTGGTGGTTATCCTTTATTTATGTTTTCAATGTTGGGCACTTCACCGTTAGCAATCCAAAGAAGTAATTGGACGAGATTTGATTCAAATTCAAATTTAAAAAAGATTTTGTTTTGGGATTTTCCAGAAGATAATACGAGAGAGAGAGAGAGAGAGAGAGAGAGAGAGAGAGTTGTCAGTTCTGATAGGGGGAGTAGTTGGCACCAGACTTTCATTTGTTTGTTTTGATTGCTATGCATTTTCTGGGTATGCCTAATTGATATATATCACCTGTTATCTTTTATACTTGCTATTTGTACTATCTGCTCATTACTTGTGCGTGAACTTGTTTGGTTGCTTGTTTCTGTTGCATTATGAATGATGGAGGAAAAGGAGGAAATGGAGAAATGGTTTGGTGTTAGATTAGGATTGAAATTGAGTACGTTAGATAGATTTAGAATACCTACCCTTGTTTATAGCTTCTGTTTAGTATTAAGTTGGATAATTGTATAACGGAGTTCTATAATTGCCTATGGCATTTTCAGGACCTTATTTATTATGCGCGTGGCACTTTTACCATGCTGAGAACCTCCGGTTCTCATTCCATATTGTATTGTTGTTTTTTAGATGCAGGTCGAGAGGCTCCTCGCTAGGCGTCTGGATTCTGGGAAGCGAAGTAGTCCTTGGGTGTATTTTGGTTTCTGGTTGTATATATGTATATATATGTCTAGCTTACTCTTCAAGTAACTTATGTATACTGCTCCTCATAGAGGTTGAGGGAGAGTTATGAGTTTACTTTGATATTTTGATGTATTTTGGGGATATCTATATATGTTTATATGTATATATACATCCTCCGGCCAGCCTTAGCTTCGCAGGCTGAGTCAGGGGCTAGTTAAGCTGTTTCCTTGGCTTCTCCTTATTCTTTTGCCAATTCCTATCGTGTTCCTATTAGGTTTTTGATAAACCACTATTTTATGATTCATATTGTGTTTAATTGTGTGGTTTTATCAACTCTTTGCCCATTTATTCATATGATATGCATGTAACTACAACTCCTTCCTAAAAATACTCTATGATTGAAAACATGCTTCTTTGGCTTTTATTTTCTTTTATTTAATCCTCTCTTCTTACCATTAGATGCCTTGATATGTGTGTTAAGTGATTTCAGGAATTACAGGGCAGGAATGGCTTAAAGAATGGAAAGGAAGCATGCAAAAATGGAAGGAATACAAAGAATTAAGGAGATAACCAGCGAGAAGTCACGCGGTCGCATGGCTGACGCGACCGCGCAAAAAGGAAGAAACAACAGTGACGCGCTCACGTGCCTGACGCAACCGCGTGGATTGGAAGCTGCATGAACGATGCGAATGCGTGGACGACGCACACGCGTGGTACGAGAAACGCCAAGTGACGCGAACGCGTGGACGACGTGGCCGCGTGACGTGCGCGATCTGTAGAATTTCAGAAGTCATTGGCAGAGTTTCTGGGCCGGATTTCAACCCAGTTTTCGGCCCAGAAACACAGATTAGAGCCAAGGAATATGCAGAGACAGAGAACAACATTCATTCTGTATAATTTTTAGTTTTTAGATCTGAATTTACTCCTCCCCTAGGTTTACTCACTTGAACATTCATAATTAGGATTTTGAAGATTTTGGCTTTATCTTTTGAGAAGAGTCTACCTCCGGTACTAGTCATTATATTCTGTTAGTTACTTTCCATTTATTCTTCCATATTCTTAATCCCCCCAGAGTTGACATTGGATTATTTTCACAAGTTATTAATATAGACTATTTTTATTTTCAATTAATCCTTTTCATTATTATTTATTATGTCTTCTTTTAATTTCCCCATTGATTCTATGAAGTTTATAATTATGATGAGTGAGTAATTCCATAACTTGATTGGGAGATGATTGGTGCACGAAATTGTGATCTCTACTTTTTACAACTCAAACAGTCCCCGATAATGGCTCCAAAAACTTGGTGCTCAATACCATGGTCTAAATATAATTTCACAACTTCGCACAACTAACCAGCAAGTGCACTAGGTCGTCCAAGTAATAAACCTTACGCGAGTAAGGGTTGATCCCACGGAGATTGTTGGTATGAAGCAAGCTATGGTCACCTTGTAAATCTTAGTCAGTCAGATTCAAATGGTTATGGGTGATAAATGAATAAAGCATAAAACATAAAGATAGAGATACTTATGTAATTCATTGGTGAGAATTTCAGATAAGCGTATGGAGATGCTTTGTCCCTTCCGTCTCTCTGCTTTCCTACTGTCTTCATCCAGTCCTTCTTACTCCTTTCCATGAAAAGCTGTATGTTGGGCATCACCGTTGTCAGTGGCTACAGTCCCGTCGTCTCAGTGAAAATGTTCAACGCGCTCTGTCACAGCACGGCTAATCATCTGTCGGTTCTCAATCAGGTTGGAATAGAATCCATTGATTCTTTTGCGTCTGTCACTAACGCCCATCCTTCAGGAGTTTGAAGCTCGTCACAGTCATTCAATCATTGAATCCTACTCAAAATACCACAGACAAGGTTTAGACCTTCCGGATTCTCTTGAATGCCGCCATCAATTCTAACTTATACCACGAAGATTCTGATTAAGGAATCCAAGAGATATCCACTCAATCTAAGGTAGAACGGAGGTGGTTGTCAGGCACACGTTCATAGGTGAGAATGATGATGAGTGTTCATCTCCTTGCATCATAGGCAAGTTGAAGGCCAACCTTATATTTTTCGGACTAAAATCTAAGCATTTCCCCCGAACCATTGTAAGCCAATTCTTTGGGTTCGGGTTCACACTTTGATCATGGTTCTTGGTGATCCATGCATTGGCATAGAACTCTTGAACCATTAAGATTCCGACTTGTTGAATGGGGTTGGTAAGAACTTCCCAACCTCTTCTTCGGATCTCATGTCGGATCTCCGGATATTCACTCTTTTTGAGTTTGAAAGGGACCTCGGGGATCACCTTCTTCATGGCCACAACTTCATAGAAGTGGTCTTGATGCACCTTTGAGATGAATCTCTCCATCTCCCATGACTCGGAGGTGGAAGCTTTTGCCTTCCCTTTCCTCTTTCTAGAGGTTTCTCCGGCCTTGAATGCCATAAATGGTTATGGAAAAATAAAAAGCAATGCTTTTACCATACCAAACTTAAAAGTTTGCTCGTCCTCGAGCAAAAGAAGAAAGAAGAGAGTAGAAGAAGAAGAAATAGAGGAGATGGAGATGGCTTTGTGGTTCGGCCATTATGGGTGGGTTTGGGAGGGAAAGTGGTTTGAATTTGAATGGTGAGGTAGGTGGCGTTTCATGAAGGATGGATGTGAGTGGTGAAGAGAATAGTGGGATTTGATAGGTGAGGGGTTTTTGGGGAAGAGGTGTTGAGGTGATTGGTGAATGGGTGAAGAAGAGAGAGGGTGGTGGGGTAGGTGGGGATCCTGTGGGGTCCACAGATCCTGAGGTGTCAAGGATAATTCATCCCTGCACCAAGTGGCGAGCAAAAATGCTCTTCATGCCAATTCTGGTGTTAAACACCGGGCTGGTGCCCATTTCTGGCGTTTAACGCCAACTTCTTGCCCTTTCCTGGCGTTTAACGCTAGTCTGGTGCCCCTTTCTGGCGTTAAACGCCCAGAATGGTGCCAGACTGGGCGTTAAACGCCCATTTGCTGCCCTTACTGGCGTTTAAACGCCAACAAGGTTTTCCTCCAGGGTGTGCTATTTTTTTTTGTTTTTCATTCTGTTTTTGCTTTTTCAATTGATTTTGTGACTTCCCATGATCATCAACCTACAGAAAACATAAAATAACAAAGGAATGTAGATAAATATATCATTGGGTTGCCTCCCAACAAGTACTTCTTTAATGTCAGTAGCTTGACAGAGGGCTCTCATGGAGCCTCACAGATACTCAGAGCAATGTTAGAACCTCCCAACACCAAACTTAGAGTTTGAATGTGGGGGTTCAACACCAAACTTAGAATTTGGTTGTGGCCTCCCAACACCAAACTTAGAGTTTGACTGTGGGGGCTCTGTTTGACTCTGTTTTGAGACAAGCTCTTCATGCTTCCTCTCCATGGTTACAGAGGGATATCCTTGAGCCTTAAACACAAAGGATTCTTCATTCACTTGAATGATCAACTCTCCTCTGTCAACATCAATCACAGCCTTTGTTGTGGCTAGGAAGGGTCTGCCAAGGATGATGGATTCATCCATGCACTTCCCAGTCTATAGGACTATGAAATCAGCAGGGATGTAATGGTCTTCAATCTTTACCAGAACATCCTCTACAAGTCCATAAGCTTGTTTTCTTGAATTTTCTACCATCTCTAGTGAGATTCTTGCAACTTGTACCTCAAAGATCCCTAGCTTCTCTATTACAGAGAGAGGCATGAGGTTTATGCTTGACCCTAGGTCACACAAGGCCTTCTTGAAGGTCATGGTGCCTATGGCACAAGGTATTGAGAACTTCCCAGGTCCTGTCTCTTCTGAGGTAATTTCCGCCTAGACAAGTTATCCAGTTCTTTGGTGAGCAAAGGGGGTTCATCCTCCCAAGTCTCATTACCAAATAACTTGTCATTTAACTTCATGATTGCTCTAAGGTATTTAGCAACTTGCTTTTCAGTGATATCTTCATCCTCTTCAGAGGAAGAATACTCATCAAAGCTCATGAATGGCAGAAGTAAATCCAATGGAATCTCTATGGTCTCATTATGAACCTCAGATTCTCATGGTTCCTTATTAGGGAACTCATTGGAGGCCAGTGGACGTCCATTGAGGTCTTCCTCAGTGGCGATCACTGCCTCTTCCTCCTCTCCAAGTTCGGCCATGTGGGTCATATTAATGGCCTTGCATTCTCCTTTTGGATTCTCTTCTGTATTGCTTAGAAGAGTACTAGGAGGGAGTTCAGTAATTTTCTTCCTCAGCTGTCCCACTTGTGCCTCCAAATTCCTAATGGAGGACCTTGTTTCAGTCATGAAACTTTGAGTGATTTTGATTAGATCAGAGACCATGGTTGCTAAGTCAGAGTGGCTCTGCTTAGAATTCTCTGTCTGTTGCTGAGAAGATGATGGAAAAGGCTTGCCATTGCTAAACCTGTTTCTTCCACCATTATTGTTGTTGAAACCTTGTTGAGGTCTCTGTTGATCCTTCCATGAGAGATTTGGATGATTTCTCCATGAAGAATTATAGGTATTCCATTGAAGGGTTCTCAAGATCATAAGCTTCTTCTTTAGATGAAGCATCCTTAGTACTGCCTGGTGCAGCTTGCATTCCAAACAGACTTTGAGAGATCATATTGACTTGCTGAGTCAATATTTTGTTCTGAGCCAGTATGGCATTCAGAGTATCAATCTCAAGAACTCATTTCTTCTGATTCGTCCCATTGTTCACAGGATTCCTTTCAGAAGTGTACATGAATTGGTTATTTGCAACCATTTCAATGAGCTCTTAAGCTTCTGTAGGCGTCTTCTTCAGATGAAGAGATCCTCCAGCAGAGCTGTCCAATGATATCTTGAACAGTTCAGACAGACCATCATAGAAGATACCTATGATGCTCCATTCAGAAAGCATGTCAGAAGGACACTTTCTGATCAATTGTTTGTATCTTTCCCAAGCTTCATAGAGGGATTCAGCTTCCTTCTGTCTGAAGGTTTGGACTTCCACTCTAAGCTTACTCAATTTTTAAGGTGAAAAGAACTTTGCCAAGAAGGCATTGACTAGCTTTTCCCAAGAGTTTAGGCTTTCTTTAGGTTGTAAGTCAAACCATATCCTTGCTCTGTCTCTTACAGCAAAAGGGAATAGCATAAGTCTGTAGACCTCAGGGTCAACCCCATTAGTCTTGACAGTGTCACAGATTTGTAAGAATTCAGCTAAAAATTGATGAGGATCTTCTAATGGAAGTCCATGGAACTTGCAATTCTGTTGCATTAGAGAAACTAATTGAGGCTTAAGCTCAAAGTTGTTTGCTCCAATGGCAGGGATAGAGATGCTTCTCCCATAGAAGTCGGGAGTAGGTGCAGTAAAGTCACCCAGCACCTTCCTTGCACTGTTGGCATTGTTGTTGTTTTTGGCTGCCATGTCTTCTTCTTGTTTGAAGATTTCAGTTAGGTCCTCTTTAGAGAGTAGTGCTTTAGCTTCTCTTAGCTTTCGCTTCAAGGTCCTTTCAGGTTCAGGGTCAGCCTCAACAAGAATGCTTTTGTCTTTGTTCCTGCTCATATGAAAGAGAATAGAACAAGAAAATATGGAATCCTCTATGTCACAGTATAGAGATTCCTTGAGGTGTCAGAGGAAAAGAAAAATAGAAGGAAGAGGTAGAAAATTCGAACTTATCAAGGAAAGATGGAGTTTGAATTGTGCATTGAGGAGTAGTGTTAGTCCATAAATAGAAGGATGTGAGAAGAGGGGAAGAAATTTTCGAAAATAAATTAAAAAGATTTTAAAAACATTTTGAAAAATTTGAAGAATGATTTTCAAAAATTAAAGTTGAAAGAAATAAAGTGATTTTTTGAAAAAGATTTTGAAATTAGAAATCAAAAAGATATGATTGAAAACTATTTTGAAAAAGATGTGATTAAGAAGATATGATTGAAAAGTTATGGTTTTAAAAAGATGTGATTGAGAAGATATGATTTGAAAAACAATTTAAAAAGATTTGATTTTAAAAATTAATAACCTGCCTAATCAAGAAAGATATGATTCAGACATTAAACCTTTCTCAACAGAAAAGGCAACATACTTGAAATGTTGAATCAAATCATTAATTGATAGCAAGTATTTTTGAAAAAGAAAGAAATTGATTATGATTGAAAAGATATGATTTGAAAAAGATTTGATTTTGAAAAATTTTGAAAACTTGAAAAAAATTTGAGTTAAAAACAGAATCTTCCCTCTTGTGCCATCCTGGCATTTAACGCCCAAATCACTACCCTTTTGGGCGTTAAACGCCCAACCAGGCACCCTGGCTGGCGTTTAAATGCCAGTTTTCCTTTCTCACTAGGCGTTTTGAACACCCAGCTTTTTCTATGTAATTCCTCTGCTGTATGTTCTGAATCTTCAATTCTCTGTATTATTGACTTGAAAAGACACAAATTAAAATTGTTTTTGGATTTTTAATGATGAGGAATAATCAAAATGCAACTAAAATCAAATAACAATGCATGCAAGAAACCAAACTTAGAAGTTTGTATACTACTGACACTAACAAATTGAGAATGCATATGAGACACAACAAAACACTCAAGACAAGAGAATTTAAAGATCAGAGCAAGGAAATCATCAAGAACAACTTGAAGATTAATGAAGACACATGAATGAATTCGAAAAATGTAAGAAGAACAGAAACATGCAATTGACACCAAACTTAAAATGAGACACTAGACTCAACAAGAAACACAAAATATTTTTGGTTTTTATGATTTTGTAATTTTTTTTGGTTTTTTCGAAAATTAAGTGGAACAGAAAATAAAGATATCAAAATTCTTAATGAGAATTCCAGGAATCATGCAATGTTAGTCTAAAGCTTCAATCTAAAGAATTTAGACATGGCTAGCCAAGCTTCAGCAGG
>NC_029776.3:44629409-44633633 GCF_000817695.3 Arachis duranensis | reverse complement strand
CCAGCCAGACTTCAACAAATCATCATGAAACTCTAGAATTCATCTTCAAGAATTTCGAAAAAAAAATACCTAAGCTAAGCAACAAGATGAACCGTCAGTTGTCCAAACTCAACAATCCCCGGCAACGGTGCCAAAAACTTGGTGCATGAAATTGTGATCTCTGCTTTTCACAACTCAAACAGTCCCCGTAATGGCTCCAAAAACTTGGTGCTCAATACCATGGTCTAAACATAATTTCACAACTTCGCACAACTAACCAGCAAGTGCACTAGGTCGTCCAAGTAATAAACCTTACGCGAGTAAGGGTCGATCCCACGGAGATTGTTGGTATGAAGCAAGCTATGGTCACCTTGTAAATCTTAGTCAGGCAGATTCAAATGGTTATGGGTGATATATGAATAAAGCATAAAACATAAAGATAGAGATACTTATGTAATTCATTGGTGAGAATTTCAGATAAGCGTATGGAGATGCTTTGTCCCTTCTGTCTCTCTGCTTTCCTACTGTCTTCATCCAGTCCTTCTTACTCCTTTCCATGGCAAGCTGTATGTTGGGCATCACCGTTGTCAGTGGCTATAGTCCCGTCCTCTCAGTGAAAATGTTCAACGCGCTCTGTCACAGCACGGCTAATCATCTGTTGGTTCTCAATCAGGTTGGAATAGAATCCATTGATTCTTTTGCGTCTGTCACTAACGCCCAGCCTTCAGGAGTTTGAAACTCGTCACAGTCATTCAATCATTGAATCCTACTCAGAATACCACAGACAAGGTTTAGACCTTCCGAGTTCTCTTGAATGCCGCCATCAATTCTAGCTTATACCACGAAGATTCTGATTAAGGAATCCAAGAGATATCCACTCAATCTAAGGTAGAACGGAAGTGGTTGTCAGGCACACGTTCATAGGTGAAAATGATGATGAGTGTCACAGATCATCACATTCATCAAGTTGAGGAACAAGTGATATCTTAGAACAAAAACAAGCTGAATTGAATAGAAGAACAATAGTAATTGCATTAATACTCAAGGTACAGCAGACCTCCACACCTTAATCTATGGTGTGTAGAAACTCCACCGTTGAAAATACATAAGAACAAGGTTTAGGCATGGCCGTGAGGCCAGCCCCATGATCTAAGATAGCATAAGACTAAAGAGAGGAATTAATGCCCAATCCAAAGGGTGGCATTAATGCCATCACCCTAAGGTCCGGAACCACATTGCAAGAGAGGAATCAGGAAGAGCCAAACCTACCTGAACACGCCTCAGCTGAAGAGGTAGTGGAAATAGAAGATGTTGAGGAAGAAAAGGATATACAGGACATGGCTCAGGAAGAAGACGCTAGATCATAGGAGGAAGCACCAAAGGGGTGCAGACACTGTAAAAATGCCATTCCTATTCCATTTCCACAACTTGCAAGGAAGCCCAGAAAGCAGTTGGAACCTGATCCCAAAATGGTAGAAATATTCAAAAAGATTGAGGTAACTGTTCCCCTTTTTGATGTTATTCCAAAGGTACCTAAATACGCAAAGTTTCTAAAGGATTTATGCATACATAAAGACAAAATTAATGAATTAGAAACTATTCCTTTAGGTAGTTCTATATCTGCTTTAATGGAAAATTTACCTGAAAAATGTAATGACCCAGGTCTATGCATGGTTAACTGTACCATTGGAGGTGTGATATTTTCTGACTGCATGTGTGATTTAGGAGCATGTGTTAGTATAATGCCTTTATCTGTATATGATGTTTTGAGGCTCCCTCCCTTAAAAGGTCGGCAGCTCGTTTTGTGTTAGCAGATAAAAGTATTATTACAGTGGCTGGAGTTGTTGAAGATGTATTAGTGGGTATTAAAGGTCTCACTTTCTCCATTGATTTTTACATCCTGGAGATGCCCCAAAATGAATCAGAGAAACCATCATCAATCCTACTTGGAAGACCTTTCTTGAAGACCTTGAAGTTCAAATTAGATGCTTTTGCAGGAACATACTCTTTTGAAATAGACGGCTGAGTAGTAAGCTTCAATCTGAATGGAGTTATGAAGCATCCTCCAGAAGATCATTCTATCTTCCAGTGTGACATCATAGATGAGACCATAGCTGAAGTTCACCAGGAGGAATTTGAAAAGAAGTACATAGGACAAGGTCCGAGTGTGGGGAATTTTGAGGACAATGAAAGTAATCTACCACTGCCACCAGCTCCAAACAATCCAGAGCCTGACCATGAACAGAAGTTAGAATTGAAACCCTTCCCTCCACACCTTAAATATGCTTACCTCAAGGACAAGCAGAAGTTTCCAGTTATCATTGCACGGGACCTCACTTCTCAACAGGAAGAGCAGTTACTTAGTGTGCTGATGAGGCACAAGAAAGCAATTAGGTAGAGTTTGGCAGACATAGTAGGAATCAACCCTCAAGTTTGTGAGCACAAAATAATTTTAGAAGAAGGAGCAAGACCCGTTTGTCAACCCCAAAGAAGACTGAACCCCACTATCTTAGAGGTTGTCAAGAAGGAAGTGACCAGACTATTAGAGGGAAATATTATCTACCACATCTCAGACAGTGAATGGGTGAGCCCAGTACAAGTGGTGCCCAAGAAGTCTGGAGTCACTACAGTGAAGAATGAGCATGGAGAGCTCATAGCAACTAGAGTACAGAACGTCTGGAGGGTCTGCATTGATTATAGGCATTTCAACCAAGCTACTCGTAAGGATCACTACCCTCTTCCATTCATTGATCAAATGCTGGATCGCCTGTCAGGTAAATCACATTATTGCTTTTTAGATGGTTACACAAGCTACTTCCAGATTCATATAGCCCTTGAAGATCAGGAAAAGACTACTTTTACATGTCCTTTTGGGACTTATGCCTATAAGAGAATGCTCTTTGGCTTGTGCAATGCACCAGCTACTTTCCAAAGGTACATGATGAATCTTTTCTCTGACCTTCTTGAGGACTGTATGGAGGTTTTTATGGATGATTTTAGCGTTTATGGTGATTCCTTTAGCCTTTGCTTGGATAGTTTATCTAGAGTACTAGATAGATGTGTCAGTACAAACCTTGTATTGAATTTTGAAAAATGTCATTTTATGGTTAAACAAGGTATTGTGCTAGGACATGTTGTGTCTAATACTAGTATTTCTGTAGATCCAGCAAATGTGGGCGTTATTTCTAGTTTGCCTTACCCCTCCTCTGTGAGGGAAGTCCGTTCGTTCCTTGGCCATGCAGGTTTTTACCGAAGATTCATTAAGGACTTTAGTAAGGTAGCACTTCCCCTATCCAGGTTACTGCAGAAAGATATCGAGTTCGAGTTCAGTGAGGATTGCAAACAAGCGTTTGATAAGCTGAAGACCGCCCTGACTCAAGCTCCAATTGTGAGAGGACCTGACTGGAGCCAGCCATTCGAAATCATGTGCGATGCTTCCAGCTATGCAGTAGGAGCAGCGCTGGCTCAACGTGAAGGTAAAGATCCTTTTGTCATTGCTTATGCGTCTAAGACTTTAGACACTGCTCAGTCTAACTATACTACTACTGAAAAAGAGCTTCTTGCTATTATTTTTGCTCTGGATAAATTCCGAGCCTATTTACTTGGTGCTAAGGTAGTAGTGTATTCAGACCAAGCAGCTCTAAAGTATTTATTAGCTAAAAAGGAATCCAAACCAAGGCTTATACGTTGGATACTGCTACTACAAGAATTTGATTTAGAAATAAAGGATAGGAGTGGTAACCAGAATCTAGTGGCAGACCACTTGAGTCGCTGGTGGACGAAATTGTGATCAATTCTCTTTAAGTTGTTTGTCTTTGTATGAAATCATTATTATGGCACTGGTTGAATTCACAACTCCATTCAACTAACCAGCAAGTGTACTGGGTCGTCCAAGTAATAAACCTTACGTGAGTAAGGGTCGATCCCACAGAGATTGTTGGTATGAAGCAAGCTATGGTCACCTTGTAAATCTCAGTCAGGCAGATTAAATTGGTTTATGGGTTTTTCGAATAACTAATAATAAAAAGAAATAATAAAAGGGATAGAAGACTTATGCAGATTCATTGGTGGGAATTTCAGATAAGCGAAGGGAGATGCTGTATGGCTCAAGGACGCCTGCTCTCCTACTGCTTCTACTCAATCCTTCTTACTCCTTTCCATGGCAAGCTTTGTATAGGGGTTCACCATCAACTGTGGCTACTTTCTTCCTCTCGGGGAAATATCCTGATGCGGCTGTCACTCGCA
>NC_029776.3:44628507-44629260 GCF_000817695.3 Arachis duranensis | reverse complement strand
GCCCAAACTGGCATGAAAGCTGGCGTTTAACTCCAGAAAACGTCTCTACACATAAAAGCTTCATTGCTCAGCCCAAGCACACACCAGGTGGACCCAGAAGTGGATTTTTACGTCATTTACTCATTTCTGTACACCCTAGGTTACTAGTTTACTATTTAAACAACTTTTAGAGATTTATCTATGACATTATGACCTCATGACACTTTACACGTTTTCTTTGTGTGTTTTCCACGGCATGAGTCTCTAAACCCCATGGTTGGGGGTGAGGAGCTCTGCTGTGTCTTGATGGATTAATGCAATTACTACTGTTTCTCATTCAATCATGCTTGCTTCCATTCTAAGATAATACTTGTTCTTAATCCGGATGAATGTGATGATCCGTGACAATCATCATCATTCTCAACTATGAACGTGCGCTTGACAACCACCTCCGTTCTACCTTAGATTAAGTAGTTATCTCTTGGGTTCTTTAATCGGAATCTTCGTGGTATAAGCTAGACTGATGGCGGCATTCAAGAGAATCCGGAAGGTCTAAACCTTGTCTGTGGTATTCTGAGTAGGATACAATGACTGAATGACTGTGACGTGCTTCAAACTCCTGAAGGCGGGGCGTTAGTGATAGACGCAAAAGAATCACTGGATTCTATTCCGGCCTGACCGAGAACCGACAGATGGAATGCCGTGCCATGACAGGGCATTAGGAATCGTTCCAATGAGAGGATGGGAGGTAGCCATTGACAACGGTGAAACCCT
>NC_029776.3:44627268-44627963 GCF_000817695.3 Arachis duranensis | reverse complement strand
TCCTTAAAAATTTTCGAAAACTGTGTGTTTGATTTTCTAAAATTTTAAGTTTGGTGTCTTTTTGTGTTTTTCTCTTTCCTCTTTTTAAAAATCAAATCTTTTTCAAAAAAAATTTTTCAATCATATCTTTCTAATTGCTATTTTCAAAATCTTTTTGGTTAACTAATTGATTCAGTTCTCAATTTGCTTTGATCTTGTTTACTTTTTAATTTTCGAATTTTTTTTCTTTAACTTTCTTTTGTTTTATTTAATTTTTTTTCGTAAATTCAAAAAAAAAAAAACAAAAAAACAAAAAAAAACAAAATTTATCTCTTTGCAATCATTATCACTTCCCTTTTGTCCATTATGGACTTAAGTGGGATCAATCAGTCTAAGAGGACTCTGGGGTCATATGCTAACCCCATTACAGCTGCATATGGGAGTAGCATCTGTACACCTCCCATCAAAGCAAGCAGCTTTGAACTAAATCCTCAACTCATTATCATAGTGCAGCAAAATTGCCAGTATTCCGGTCTTCCACAGGAAGAACCTACTGAGTTTCTGGCACATTTTTTACAAATTGCTGACACAGTACATGATAAAGAGGTAGATCAGGATGTCTACAGACTATTACTGTTTCCATTTGCTGTAAAAGATCAAGCTAAAAGGTGGTTGAATAACCAACCTACAGCAAGCATAAAGACATGGAAACAGTT
>NC_029776.3:44625193-44626249 GCF_000817695.3 Arachis duranensis | reverse complement strand
AAGAATGCAGTGCAGTCATATTAAAGAGCTTACCAGAAAAGCTTCAAGATCCAGGAAGCTTTATGATACCATGCACATTAGAAGGTGCCTGCACCAAGACAACTTTATGTGATCTTGGTGCAAGCATCAATCTAATACCTGCATCCACTATCAGAAGGCTTGGGTTGACTGGAGAAGTCAAACCAACCCGGATATGCCTCCAACTTGCTGATGGCTCCATTAAATATCCATCAGGCATAATAGAGGATATGATTGTCAAGGTTGGGCCATTCGCCTTTCCCACTGACTTTGTGGTGCTGGAAATGGAGGAGCACAAGAGTGCAACTCTCATTCTAGGAAGACTCTTCCTAGCAACTGGACGAACTCTCATTGATGTACAAAAAGGGGAAGTCACCTTGAGAGTCAATGAGGATGAGTTCAAGTTGAATGCTGTAAAAGCTATGCAGCATCCAGACACACCCAATGACTGCATGGGCGCTGACATTATTGACTCTCTGGTAGAAGAGATCAATATGGCTGAGAGCCTAGAATCAGAGCTTGAGGACATCTTCAAAGATGCTCAGCCTGATCAGGAAGAACTAGAGGAGGCAAAGGAATTTTCAAAAATTCCTCAGGAAGAGGATAAGCCTCCCAAGCCTGAACTCAAACCACTACCACCATCCCTGAAATATGCATTTCTGGGAGAGAGTGACACTTTTATTGGCGTTAAACGCCCATTCCTTGCCCAGTTCTGGCGTTCAAACGCCAGAAAAGGGGGAGAAGTTGGCGTTTAACGCCCAAGCTTCACCCATTCCTGGCGTTCAAACGCCAAGGGAAGATCAGACACCTGAGAGTGCTGACAGTAATCCCTCTAACAAGGCTTCTTCAACCACTTTTGTAAGAAATAAACCTGCAGCATCTAAGGTTGAAGAATATAAAGCCAAGATGCCTTATCCTCAAAAACTCCGCCAAGCGGAACAAGATAAGCAATTTACCCGCTTTGCAGACTATCTCAGGACTCTTGAAATAAAGATTCCGTTTGCAGAGGCACTTGAGCAAATACCCTCTTATGCTAAG
>NC_029776.3:44619581-44620127 GCF_000817695.3 Arachis duranensis | reverse complement strand
GCTGGGGTGAAGATGGGAGTAGATGAGTTCATACCCATTGAACACCCAATCACCAAGAAGTCAATGGAAGGACAAGTGCAAGACAACTCTATCAAGAAGAGGGCGCAGGAATTCCTCCCTGAATTCCCAAGAATTGACTACTGGACCAGCTTAGAAGCATCTATTAACAAGCTGCAAGAGACTATGGAGCAACTGAAGGAAGAACAGCAGAATCAGAACTGCATGCTCTGCAAATTGCTAAAGGAACAAGAGAAGCAGGGGCGTGAACTCCAAGAGTTGAAACGCCAAAAGTTCTCCTCTCAAGCTGAGGGAGCATCCACTTCTCAAAATCAAGGTTGTTGAGTCCTAACTCTGTGAAAACCTCTATCATTAGGAGCCTATGTTTGCGTTTTTTTTCTTTGTTTTGTTTTTATTTCTCGTTTTTTTTCTAGTCTCATTCTATATCTATTTTTGAGTCTTGTTTTAATTCATAATTAATAAAATTGAACTTTTATGCCTTAAAGATATGAATGTCCTATGAATCCATCACCTCTCTTAAATGAAAAA
>NC_029776.3:44619115-44619541 GCF_000817695.3 Arachis duranensis | reverse complement strand
AATTACAAAAGAACAAGAAGTACTTGGATTTCAAATTTTATCTTGAAATTAGTTTAATTAGTTTGATGTGGTGACAATACTTTTTGCTTTCTGAATGAATGCTTGAACAGTGCATATGTCTCTTGAATTTGTTGTTTTGAGAATGTTAAAAAAAATTGTTGGCTCTTGAAAGAATGAGGAAAAAGAGAACTGTTATTGAGGATCTAAAAATCATTAGACTGATTCTTGAAGCAAGAAAAAGCAGTGGATACAAAAAAAATATTTCGAAAAAAAAAAAGAAAAGAGTGCATTATTATTATTATTATTTTCGGCTGCCATCTCCTTCTCTTGTTCGAAAATTTCTGAAAGGTTGTTTCTGGATTGTTGTGATTTAGCTTCTCTTAATTTTCTCTTCAGAGTCCTTTCAGGTTCTGGATCAATTTCAAC
>NC_029776.3:44609060-44609811 GCF_000817695.3 Arachis duranensis | reverse complement strand
TTGGAGTTAAACGCCCAAACTGGCATGAGAACTGGCGTTTAACTCCAGAAAACGTCTCTACACATAAAAGCTTCATTGCTCAGCCCAAGCACACACCAAGTGGACCCAGAAGTGGAATTTTACGTCATTTACTCATTTCTGTACACCCTAGGCTACTAGTTTACTATTAATAGGATCTTATGACATTATGACCTCATGACACTTTACACGTTTTCTTTGTGTGTTTTCCACGGCATGAGTCTCTAAACCCCATGGTTGGGGGTGAGGAGCTCTGCTGTGTCTTGATGGATTAATGCCATTACTACTGTTTCTCATTCAATCATGCTTGCTTCCATTCTAAGATAATACTTGTTCTTAATCCGGATGAATGTGATGATCCGTGACAATCATCATCATTCTCAACTATGAACGTGTGCTTGACAACCACCTCCGTTCTACCTTAGATTAAGTAGTTATCTCTTGGGTTCTTCAACGGAATCTTCGTGGTATAAGCTAGACTGATGGCGGCATTCAAGAGAATCCGGAAGGTCTAAACCTTGTCTGTGGTATTCTGAGTAGGATTCAATGACTGAATGACTGTGACGTGCTTCAAACTCCTGAAGGCGGGGCGTTAGTGACAGACGCAAAAGAATCACTGGATTATATTCCGGCCTGATTGAGAACCGACAGATGGAATGCCGTGCCATGACAGGGCATTAGGAATCGTTCCAATGAGAGGATGGGAGGTAGCCATTGACAACAGTGAAACCCT
>NC_029776.3:44608515-44608685 GCF_000817695.3 Arachis duranensis | reverse complement strand
TATTACTTGGACGACCCAGTGCACTTGCTGGTTAGTTGTGCGGGATTGCAAAAGTGTGATTGCAATTTCGTGCACCAGTTCACCATCAACTGTGGCTACTTTCAATCCTCTCGGGAAAATGATCCTATGCGGTTGTCAGTCGCACGGCTAATCGTCTGGAGGCATCACCC
>NC_029776.3:44598112-44607588 GCF_000817695.3 Arachis duranensis | reverse complement strand
AGACCACTTGAGTCGCCTTGAGCACATTAAAGATGACTCCACTCCTATAGCTGATAATTTTCCATTTGATAACCTACAAGCAGTATCTAAAGTAGTCCCTTGGTATGCACCTGTCGCTAATTATCTAGTTAGCCGCACTTTTCCTCCAAACTTTACTAAGCACCAAAGAGGCAAGCTGAAAAGCGAGTCTAAATATTATATATGGGATGACCCATATTTATGGAGATGTGGCACTGACCAGGTAATTAGAAGGTGTGTGCCTCAATCAGAATTCCTGTCCATTTTAGAGGCCTATCACTCATCTGAGAGTGGAGGACATTTTGGCCCTCAAAGAACAGCTAGAAAAATCTTAGACTGTGGATTTTGGTGGCCCACTCTTTTTAAAGACGCTGCTGAATTTTGTAAATCTTGTCCCCCATCCCAAAGGTTTGGTAATATATCTCAGAGGGATGAAATGCCTCAACAAATTATGCTTTTCTGTGAAATTTTTTATGTTTGGGGCATTGACTTCATGGGTCGATTCCCAAATTCTAATGGCCACCTTTATATACTGTTAGCTGTAGATTATGTTTCTAAATGGGTGGAAGCAATTCCTACCCGTACTGATGATGCTAACACTGTTGTTTCCTTTGTTAGAAACCATATTATTTGTTGCTTTGGATCACCACGAGCAATCGTGAGCGATCAAGGCACCCATTTTTGTAACAGGAGACTAACAGGATTACTGAAGAAGCATGGGATCATTCATAAAGTAGCAACAGCCTACCATCCTCAGACTAATGGGCAGGCCAAGGTGTCTAAAAGAGAGATAAAGCGCATATTGTAGAAGATAGTCAAACCTTATAGAAGAGACTGGAGCACCAGGCTACAAGATGCACTCTAGGCATACAAAACAACATACAAGACACCCATTGGGATGAGTCCCTTTTGCTTAATCTATGGAAAAGCCTGTCATCTTCTAGTTGAGGTGGAGCACAAAGCTTTTTGGGCAGTAAAGGAGTGCAACATGGGATTTGAGAAAGCCGGAGCTGAAAGGAAGTTGCAACTACAAGAATTGGAGAGCCTTCGCCTCGAAGCTTATGAGAATTCAAGGCTGTACAAGGAAAAAATGAAAGCTGTACATGATCAACACATCAAGAGGAAGGAGTTCCAACCTAGGGATTTAGTCCTCCTTTACAACTCCAGACAGAGGCTCATGCCAGGCAAGCTGCGATCAAGATGGGAAGGTCCATATAGAATCGAAAAGGCTGAGCCGTACGGAGTTTTTCACCTAAGTCACCCTTCAAGCTCTGAACTCATCAAGGTTAATGGACATCATTTGAAGCTCTACCATGGTGAGAAGGTGACGAAAAATAAGGAGTTAGATATCTTCCTCTTAGAGGATCCACTCGCAACAGAAAACTGAGCTACTGAAGCGTCCAACTTAAGGACGTTAAAGCAAAGTGCTAGGTGGGAGACAACCTACCACGGTATGATCGTTCCTCTTCTTCTCCTTATCTTTCCTCACCTATAACTCTTCTCCGTACTACTGCCTATATCTTGCACCTCATCTGCATACTGCATTTGCATAAAAAAAAGAGAGAGAGAAATCGCACGCGACGCGCCAGTGTCACCGACGCATCCGCGTCGCTTAAGCATTGGAAATAAAGAAGGTTGGACAGAGAGTTGCGCCGGAATGTGGCTAGAGGCGTGCCTTTGGCACAATTTGATCCATGCGACCGCGTCGATGACGCAACCGCGTCATTTGTAAATTGGCCTCCCCACGCGTCCGCTTCGACCACACGAACGCGTGGCCCAACAATTCGACGTACCAAGGGTGAATGGCCGAGAGTTGAGCTGGACTTGGGCTGCATTTGTATTAGTCGCACAAGTCCTGTCACGCGAACGCGTGTTCTACGCGTCCGCGCCGTTATTTCCATCTGGCCATCCATGCGATCGCGTCAATCCTAATTCTGGCATAATACAATTTAAACAGAGAGTTGTGCGAGCGCGTAGCTGCCCTCGCGCCACTAGCGCAAATCACGTCACGCGTCCGTGTGACCGACGCGTCCGCGTCACTTCACTTAAGAGCTTTCAACGCAACCGCGTGCCCCACGCGTCCGCGCCGTTTGTGCCGCCCAACTCATTCAAATCTACCAGCCTGCTTTATCTTTTCTTTCCCCCAATCTTATTTCCTTCTCCCCTCTTCCTTCTCCCTCCCTTCTTTCTCTCTTCCACCCCCTCTCTTCCACCACCATTATCAAGGTTTTTCTTCTCTCTTCTTCCCTCTTTACTTTTTCATTATTCTTTTTCTTATCATATTCTATTTTTCTTTCTCTTCTACTTTCCCTAACTATGTTTCCTTTTTCTTTTCCTATTCCTCCTATTGGTGTTGGAATTTTATTTGGGTCATTATTTTTATATGTTGCTTATGGATTGTTTGGGATTTGTTTAAACAATTATATCTTATTTTTATGGGGTTACTTGCATGTTCTAATTAATATTTTCTATACCTTATTTAATATGCATGCTATGTGTTTGTGAAAACGCCTATATGGCATTTTGCACTATTTTTTTATTTCTTTTAAATCTACTACTCTATATGCCTGCTTTTCACAAAACCCTTTTTCTATTTTATTACTTATATATAATTGTTTTTACAAACATCTTATTAATTTGAGCGACTTGGCAATCTAATTTGGACATTGAATGCTTGATCTATGCTACTCGTGCCCTTTGCCGGCATGCCAATAAACACCTTGCATTCAATTTTCCTCCTATGCACTTGCTATATTTCCATTGTTGATTTACCACATGTAGTCATGACCATGTGTTCACATCATTATCCATACCTATGTATTGATTACCACCCTTCATATTCTTTTCCTTGCTATAACCCTTGTATGCTAATGACCTTCCTCGTTCCCTTTTAGGATGGCCACCAAGAAAGGCAAAGAGAAAGCTACCTCCAAATTCACAGCAAGGAAAGGAACAAAAAGAACATTAGTGGCAGAACCTTCTTCAACTACAGTCAAGCCCTCAACAAAAAGAATTAAAAGGATTATAAAGGTTGATGAAAAGGAAAGAACCTTCCCAGCAAAGGACACTGCACGATTTCCAAATCGCTACTGTGAGCAGATGTTTCCTATTCTGGCAGCTTGGAATTACAACAATGAACACCTTCTTATCCTTCTGCCTCGTATTGCCAACTTTGTTGAGCCGCAAATTGCACAAAGACTTTGGAGATTCCTACAGAGATAGCCACGACAGGTCAATATTTCTTGGGTAGTTGAATTCTACTCCAACTTCCACCTGCCGACCCTGTGGTCTGTTTATATACGTCAGAAGCAAGTCCCCATTACAGAAGAGGCCATTCAGCGAGCCTTAGATCTTCCCCATGCTCCAGAAGGATTGGACACTTTTTAAGAAGCTGCACTCAAGCGCCAGGCATACAACTTTGACTGGGACGCTGTTCTCAGAGTTATCGCTCAACCTGGCAGCAAATGGATCTTCGGATACCATCGTTCCCGTCCTAAGGGAATTTCGGCTTCCACACTTACCTTAGAGGCTCACGTATGGGCACAGATTATGTCCCATTATGTCTTCTTGAGCACTCATGAATCCTCCTTCACCGCAGACATGGTCGTTCTACTATAGTGCATTCTCACCGACCAGCCTCTAAATTTACCGAGACATATCAGGAATGCTATGAAACATGTACAAATCGCGGGCAACCTACTTTTCCCCGCCTTGGTCTCTGATCTTGTCTCAGTAGCTGGAGTCTCATACAGAGCTGGAGACACCAAAGCCATACTTCTACGGGATGATCAGTACGTCCCTAACGGGAGATATCTCAAGCCACCACTTGCCACTACCAGCTAGTCCACAGAGGATGCTGCAGTTCCTCCACCATCTACTAGTCAGCTGCTGCATCAAATACTGAAGCGGTTGGACCAACAAGACAAGAAAGCAAAGCTCCGAGAGCGCCGCAACCACCGCCGTTTCAAATACCTCAAGGAGCTACTCACAGGCAATCACAGACCTGATGAGGACCCAGGCACTCCGGACTCCACTTCCTTTACCAGCACAGGGAGCCATGACGGTCCCGACTGTGGAGATACTGCCACCATCCCACCATTGTTCCTGACAAATGGCACCGAGGACGGTGCAAAGCCTTAAGTGTGGGGAGGTCGGTCAGTACCTGACTTCCGGAGGTAATTCTTTTCCCCCTAACACCAATTTCTTCTTCTTTAGAATAGATTGCATATTAGTAGGTAATCGCATGCATGTTCTACCTGATTGAAAAGACAATAAGTTTCTTTTAAGACCATATATTTTTCAAAATTTCACTAATTTAAATCAAAATATTTATGTTAAATTTGTTTGAAGTTGAAATTGGAATAGAACTTTTGAGCTAAAAAGAACACACAACCCATGAGACCTTGAGCCTAAATACATGGTTACACTATTTAACCATAAACATTTTTTTCTTGTGTGTTTATGACGTTAGGATTTTTGCTAGTAAAGAATTTTATAAAAATAGTTGCGTTGTAGATATAGTTTCTAAACCAACAAAAATCCCTTCGTATAAACATTTTGGTTGTCACAAGTAACAAACCCCTTTAAAATTGATAACCGAGTATTTAAACCTCGGGTCGTCTTCTCAAGGAATTGTAGGGATGTATGTTCTTATTATTGGTTATGAAAAAGTGTGTTTTGGGGTTGAGAGTGAGGAATGAATATGGCAAATAATTTAAATGGCAATTAAAATAAATAAATACTGTAAAGCAAACCCTTTGGCAAGGTATGAGAAATTGGAAGTCCAGATAATAATGAAAGTTGAATCTTAATTCTACTTAGTTAACCTTTGCTAAAGCAAAGGAAAGTCAAGGGACTAATTAGTTTGACCTTCGAATCCTATTTATTTCCTAGGAAAAGGTTGGGATTATTGAAGTTCAATTCAATTAGCAAAGATAACAGTTATCAATTATGTTGAGCTAAGATAACTCCTGAGTTACTGATTTCTTAACCAAGACCAAAAAGGTGGAAAGCTGAATTGAAATCATAAATCTAAAAACATCTCAATAATGTATAATCCTAACATGAAAAGTTCATAAGCCAACTGGGCAACATAAATCAAATACCAATAAAAGCATTAAAGTATCTAAGATAAGAGATAAATATAAGGTAAAGGAAATATTGAACCTGATGAAGAGTCGAATTAAATCCTAATTTCTAAAAATCCTACCTAAATCCTAAGAGAGGAGAGAACCTCTCTCTCTAAAAACTACATCTAAAACTAAAATTATGAATTATGAGAGCATGATGAGTCTCTACAAGTTCTCTGACTTTAATCTATGTTTCTGGGCCGAAAACTGGGTTAAAATGCGGCCCAAAATCTCTGCCAGCGACTTTTGTAATTCTGCAGATCGCGCACGTCACGTGATCGCGTCATCCATGCGGACGCGTTGATGACAAGTCATCATATACCCATTTTTTTAAGCTAATTTCACTTGTTTTACTAGTCTTTATGCACTTTCTTGCATCCTAAGTAAGTAATTTGGAATGAAAATGCATAGCTTCTTTAAATCAAACAACCACCATTAAATTGATGCTAAATCATGAGGTTTGAGCAAGAATTAATTGATTTTTAATGAATTATAAACCTTATAAATTTAGAGATACTTTGAGTGGTTGTTTTGGTTTCTTGTAGGTGAAGAAAGGAAGAAAAGAAGAAAAACGTGGCTTAAGAAAGCGTGGCCCAAGGAAAAAAGAATGTGGCGCATAGAAGGAGGAAGCAAACATTGTCCTCCACAAGGGCACACTGCCCTCCAAGAGAGCAACATAATGAGCCAAACTTTGAAAAGCAACACTGCCCTGCCCACAACAAGGGCAGAGCACAATTTGATGCCAAGGACCAAAGGGAGCAAAAACTCTGCCCTGCCCTCCTCAAGAGCAATATCGGGCTTCACCCAAGAATAATTCAAAAGAAATTGCTTCATAATGCTTCCTATGGGTTTCAAACCCAAGGACAAAGAGGAAAGGAGTAGCGCTCAAGCACAATAAAATCAAGCAAAAATTGGCTTGCTTTCATTCTCCCAGGATCAAACACGGCACCATGAGGAAGCAAGGAACTAAGCATTACTTTGGTGCCAAGAAAACTAAAGAAAAAGAAGTAGCGTGTGCCTCCACCAAGTTTCGAACTTGGAACCTCACCATTGGCAACATTGCCCTGCCCTCCACAAGGGCAGGGTAGCATTTTTGTGGTGCATGGCCAGCGCACAAGATTGGGCGCACCAAGGGGAGTCTCGGCCAGCAGCAGCGCGCACGGGCAGCATCTGGCGCACCATGAAAACTCTGCCCTACCCTCCACAAGGGCAGGGCAGCATCCTGCAGCATCACACACACCAAGCACGCACGCAATGAGCCGCACGCACCATTTCCTGCTCTGCCCTCCACAAGGGCAGGGCAGCCTCTTGGAAGCCACTTTCTCATGGGCTAAAAATTGGATTAAAAATCCAATTTAATTCATTTCTTCACCAAATCAAAAGCCCATCCAAATTCCAAAATCTAAGAATAGAAAGTGTATAAATAGGAGATAGTTTGATGTAATTAGGACGGCCCTTTTACTTTTTGACTTTTGAACCTTCTTTTGATTTTTAATTTTGAGACTTCATTGAGAGCTAGGAACTGAGATTTGAGAGAACTGGGGAGGAGAATTGATCTCTCTTCTTCCTCGTTCTTGCTTGAGCACTTTTTACTTTTCTTGTTTGAGTCTTGGGTGTGAAGAATTGAGGAATTTCTGTCTCAATCTCCATTCAAGATCTCTTTAATCTCCTTGCTGCACAATTGAGTTCAATTATATTTTCTTTGCTGCTTCTTTTTTAATTTCTTGTTAATTGCTTTGTGAACTTGGATCTGGGAAGGCAATTGAGATCTAGACTTTGCTATCTAGTCTCTAGAGCCCTGAGATCTCATTTTCCTTTTGGTTCTTCTGTGAACCCCTATTGCAATTTAATTTCCCTTGCTGTTTGAATTCTAGTTACTTCCAAATCATCTCTTGCTTTGATAATTGCTGCAATTTAATTTCCCTTGCTTAAATTCTGAATTCTGACGATTGGATTTTTCACGGTTTAGAAGTTCACAAATGAATTCTCGTTGCAAGTATAGTTTCTAAACCAATCAAAAATCCTTTCATACAAAAGATTGTTTGTCACAAGTAACAAACCCCTAATTTTATAAACCGAAGTATTCAAACCTCGGGTCGTTCTCCCTAGGAATTACAATAAAGTGTCTTGTTATTGGTTGTGAGTTATATTTGGGGTTTTTGAGATTTTGGACAAGAAATATAAATGGCAAAGAAAATAAACTAACAACTAATAAAGCTCTTGGCAAGATATGAGAACTAGAAGTCCTATCCTAGTTATTCTTGATTGCATTATCTAAAAGCATTGATGCTAAATTAGCATTTAGGCAATAAGGGGGGAAGCAATGCATAGTAAACAAAGTCAATAATCCAACACTTATGATGAAAAGAGAGAAAATAAAATGAAAACTAAACTAATTAACCAACTAAAATAAATGGTTATCCATGGTGTTTGGAAGTGTTGGATGAGGGGTAGAAGAAGGGAAGAAGAGATGAAAAGGAAAGAAATGGAAAGAGGAGAAGAAAAGAAATGTGGTGAAGGAAGGACATCCACGCGTACGCACGCATGGCGCGCACGTGCGGATGGTTTATTTCGAGAGTGGCGCGTACGCGTCATGTGCGCATGCGCGCAAGCGGGGTTGTGCCAAAGGCACAACGTTGGCGTGGCGTAGGCATCACTCTCTGGAAAATGTATGGAATGTGGAACTTCTCAATCTACGCGTACGCACGCATGGCGCGCGTGCGTGGATGGTCCAAAATGCATGATGTGCGCGTACGCGTGGATGGTGCTCTGTTTTTCAAAAATTTTTCGCGTACGCGTGGATGGTGCTCTGTTTTTCAAAATTTTTTTTTTTTGCTATGTTTTTGCACCAATCCAAGCATTCTAAACCTCCAAGCATCTACCAAAATACCATAAAACCTTATTTGACATGATAAAATACTAATTAAACTCAACCAACTAATCTAAACATGAAATTAAACTAGTTCTACCAATATGTACAAAAAAGAAAATGAAAGGATTTACCATGGTGGGTTGTCTCCCACCTAGCACGTTTGTTTATTGTCCTTAAGTTGGACTTATGGGGAGCTCCTCTCAAGGTGGCTTGTGCTTGTATTCATTTTGGAACTTCCACCAATACTTGGACTTCCAATAAGCTTCATTATTCAAGATTAATATTTCCAAGCTTTGATGGAGTTCTTCGCAAACCATAGGCTCCCAATGTTGATCCTCATGTGTTCCCGGATCCCATATTTTGTCTTCACACCCATCTCCAAGTTGATTATCATTAATCCATGTGGGTGGTGAGCAAGGTGAATTCTCAAAAAAGTGACCAAACATCCTTCTAGGCCCATGTATTCTAGTTATACACCAACCTTTACAATTAAGCTTTGGACATGTGACCGGACATGTGACCATAATGAACCTAGGATGATGCTTCCAACCACTAACCATCTCCTTTTTACTCTTAAAGCCACAAATATATCTTAGTTGACCATCCGTCTTAAGCAAATCATATTCAAGGGGAATAATAAAGCTTGAGTATAAGGAATTTACCCACTTGAATGAGAGAATGGATGGTGGTAGCTTGGGGTGGATGGTGGTGGCTTGGGGAGAGGTATTTCCAATGTGCTAGTAAACTCCACTCGCTTGTTTGCTTCCTTGATTGCCTCCACCTTTTCACAAACTTCTTCACTTTCAATCCTTTGTTCATCAACTTCTTCTAACTCTTCTCCATCACTCAAGTCATAAATGGGAGGTTGAGAGAAATCTACCTTCACATCACTTTCAAATTCATTGGGAGAAGGTTCTTCAAAGTCAAAGGATTCTTCACCAAGAAGATTGGATGCATGATCTTCATCACCAAGGGAACTCAATTCTTGCTTCATTCTCTCCAAGTCTTCATATAAAATATGCCTTAGAGGTTGTGCACATTCCTCTTCAACATCAAATTTACTCTTCTTGGAGGGATTTTCTTTGATTTTAGCTTCCCATGGAGGTTCCGCATCTCCTAAGTCTTCAACCACTTCTTCCTTTTCTTCAATCCGGCGTTTAACCCCAGGATTGGCAGAAGGAGCATTTTTGCTCGCCACTTGGTGCAGGGATGAATTATCCTTGACACCTCAGGATCTGTCTTAGAATTGTGGTTCCATGTATGGCTCATATGGTTCAAAAGGAGGTTGGTATGGTGGGTAAGGATCATGGTCATATGGAGGTGTTTATTGAAAATAGGCTTGTGAGTGTGGTTGAGGGTCATGTTGAGGATATGGATCATAGGCATATGGTGGTGGTTCTTGAAAATCACAAGGAGATTTACCATAGCCATTTGATTGGAATGCATCATAGAATGGT
>NC_029776.3:44579205-44597828 GCF_000817695.3 Arachis duranensis | reverse complement strand
TACAATATTCACATATATACAATAACCAATAACATAACACCATTGCAATTCCCCCGCAACGGCGCCATTTTGACGATTGGATTTTTCACAGTTTAGAATTTCACAAATGAATTCTCGTTGCAAGTATAGTTTCTAAACCAATCAAAAATCCTTTCATACAAAAGATTGTTTGTCACAAGAACAAACCCCTAAAATCTATAAACCAAAGTATTTAAACCTCGGGTCGTCTCTCAAAGGACTTGCAGGGTAGTGTTCTTGTTATTGGTTAGAGGCATTCAAATCAATTAGCAATCTCTCCAATTATCAATCAACAAAGGAATTAGATAACTCAAGAGTTACTAATTACTCTACCTAGGTCAAGAGGAACAAAATCTATACTATATCTAGAAGAGGCATTTCAACAAACACATAAATTGCAATAGAAGTGAACATTATTAAATGCAAGAATTAAAGGAATCTACAACTACAAAAACAAGAGATCAACAATAGAAAAGTAAAGAGGAACAATTATTATGAATTACCTCTTATTGAATTGAAAGAAAATGGAAGAAACAATAGTAGATCTACAACAAAACATAAGAACAGCATAAAAGAGATTACACCAAAAGAATAGAAGAAGAGTGAATGTAACTATAAGGAATTGAGAAGATAGAAGTAGAAGAAGATGAATTAAAATCTAGATCTAAGAACTAAACCTAATCCTAATCTTAATTCTAGAGAGAAGTGAGAGCTTCTCTCTCTAAAACTAATTTTCCCTCCAAAACTATGATAAACTAAACTAATGGTAACTAAATTTCTCACCCCTCTTCAATCCTTGGCTTAAATAGCATCAGAAATGAGTTGGATTGGGCCCACAAGGCTTGAGAATTCGCTGGCCCACGGATTGCATTAAGTGAACCAGGTGGCACAACGACGCGTGCGCATATAGTGCGCGTACGCGTCCCTATCTGCAGTGCAACTAGGGCAAATCTTATATCGTTGCGAAGCTCCGGATGTTAGTTTTCCAACCCAACTGGAACCGCATCATTTGGACCTCTGTAGCTCAAGTTATGGTCGTTTAAGTGCGAAGAGGTCGGCTTGACAGCTTTCCGGTTCTTTCATTTCTTCATGAGTTCCCCAACTTTTCATGCTTCTTTCTTCATTTCCTTGATCCAATCTTTGCCTCCTAAACCTTAAATCACTTAACAAACATATCAAGGCATCTAATGGAATCAAGGTGAATTAAATTTATCTATTTTGAGTCCTAAAAAGCATGTTTTCACTCTTAAGCACAATTAAGGGAGAATATACAAAACCATGCTATTTCATTGAATAAATGTGGGTAAAAGGTTATAAAATCCCCTAAAATCAATACAAGATAAACCGTCAAATTGGGGTTTGTCAAATTCCCAGTCCTCAACTCCCTTTTTTCCATTCAAGCAATTTATATTTCTTGCACTTTAAGTTACTGCAATTTACATTTCTTGCACTTTAAGTTTCAGTCATTTAATTTCTTGTTCTTTAAGATTCAACTCTTTTACTTTCAGTTCTTTTTAATTTCTACAATTCATCCCTCTCCCTTTACATTTCCTGCTATTTACTTACTATTGGATACAAAATCACTCAACCAATACTTGATTCGCTTGACTAAATCAACCACCAAACTAAAATTGCTCAATCCTTCAATCCCTGTGGGATCGATCTCACTCCCGTGAGTTTTATTACTTGATGCGACCCGGTACACTTGCCGGTGAGTTTTGTGTTGGATCGTTTTCCACACATCAAGTTTTTGGCGCCGTTGCCGGGGATTGAAATAGATTGACAATGATTAAGTGAAGTGGAGGTCTAGATCAAGCACTTTTTCTTTATTTTTAAACTAACACACTAACTGTTCGAGACTTTGCCTCTACTAACTCTAACTGCACTCAAGTTACAAAGTGCTCTGTTTTAGTTTCTAGCTCTGTTTGTGTTTCTGCTTTTGTGACAGGAGGAAAGAGCAATGAATCCACACCTTTAGATCCTGAAACACTTTGGAAGTTGAGCAAGAATAAGGAATGTCAAGCTAGTGACATTAAAAGAGCGCTTGTTGGGAGGCAACCCAACCTGAGGTTGTTTCTTTTTCATAGCTTGTTCAATAAAAATGTTGAGTAATTGGTGTGCATTGCAAGGAGCTAAGTTTGGTGTCGCACACCAAAACAATTTGAGGGAGAATGGAAACTTCTAAGTTTGGTGTTCCACCAAAAATATCAATTAAAAACACACTCTCACCTCCTGCATGATTCTAGCTCCAAGCAATCAAACACATTATTCAACTGTTGAATTGTTTTCTAGCTTTTATTTCATTAACCTTTAGTAAGGATACATGGTTTCAAACATGGTTGACTTGTTGCATCTGAGGCAGTGGCAAACAATTAAGTTTGGTGTCCCTACACCAAAAATCAATCCTGGAGCCACACTCAGTTTATGCATACTAACCATACAACTAAGGGCTTGAGAAGCAAGCAACTTTGAGGATTATGCAGGATATTATGTTGACAATTGAAGATACTATGCATCTTAACTCAAAGAGAACACAACAGAAGGAAGAATCAAAGGGCTGCAACTTCAAAGGTTGTATCTAGACTTAATCCTTGCTGCTGTGAAATGCTTTGAACATGGGAACCATTGTATGTCTTGCGTGAAATAATTGCTGCATAATATAATTTTCATTGAAGTGTGAGCTAGCTTGCTGTCATAAAGGTTCCTATCAGTAAAGAAAAAGCCCTTGAGAACAAAAATAAAACAGAAAGAAAAGGAAGTAGAAAAAGCCAATGTGGCAAGAAAAACAAAGAATAAAGGCTGGACACCAATAGCTTGGACCCTAGGACACATGCCTGTGGTATTCTTGTACTAGGATATGCTTGGACAAGTAAATTCTGAGGGGTATTTCAAAATCCGGTCACTTAGATCAACTGATTTGGGATGGCCAATTGAAAGTCCACAATAAAGAGCAACCTAGATACAGAACATTTAGTTATCCAAAGAGTTGCTGGGCATCAATGATCCTAGGAGGAAATAGTGAGCCATGTGTCTGTGGTGGAAAGATGTTGAGTAAAAATAAAGCCAAAGGCTACTACTGCAACATTTGACACCAAGCCTTCAAAGAATAATAAGCCTGTTAAGCAAAATAAGAAAAGAAAAGTTAGCAAGGGAGCAAAGAAAGAATAAACCTTATAACATCAAGTTTAGTAAGCCTTTAAGGAAAAATATATATTATGTAACATCAACAATAATTGAGTTATCATTGTCTGCATAAAGTAACAGCAAATAAATAACTGAGTTGTCATTGTCTGCATAAAAACTCCATAAATCAAGTTCTGCTATATGCCTAATAAGGATATAATTGCTCTTCTTGTTCATTTCATTTTCTCTTAGTTTTGATGCTTGCTTGGGGACAAGCAAGAATTAAGTTTGGTGTTGTGATGACAGGTCATCATATACCCATTTTTTTAAGCTAATTTCACTTGTTTTACTAGTCTTTATGCACTTTCTTGCATCCTAAGTAAGTAATTTGGAATGAAAATGCATAACTTCTTTAAATCAAACAACCACCATTAAATTGATGCTAAATCATGAGGTTAGAGCAAGAATTAATTGATTTTTAATGAATTATAAACCTTATGAATTTAGAGATACTTTGAGTGGTTGTTTTGGTTTCTTGTAGGTGAAGAAAGGAAGAAAAGAAGAAAAACGTGGCTTAAGAAAGCGTGGCCCAAGGAAAAAAGAATGTGGCGCATAGAAGGAGGAAGCAAACATTGCCCTCCACAAGGGCACACTACCCTCCAGGAGAGCAACATAATGAGCCAAACTTTGAAAAGCAACACTGCCCTGCCCACAACAAGGGCAGAGCACAATTTGATGCCAAGGACCAAAGGGAGCAAAAACTCTGCCCTGCCCTCCTCAAGGGCAATATCAGGCCTCACCCAAGAACAATTCAAAAGAAATTGTTTCATAATGCTTCCTATGGGTTTCGAACCCAATGACAAAGAGGAAAGGAGTATCGCTCAAGCACAATAAAATCAAGCAAAAAGTGGCTTGCTTTCATTCTCCATGAATCGAACACGGCACCATGAGGAAGTAAGGAACTAGGCATGACTTTGGTGCCAAGAAAACCAAGGAAAAAGGAGCAACATGTGCCTCCACCGAGTATCGAACGTGGGACTTCACCTTTGGCACATTGCCCTGCCCTCCACAAGGGCAGGGTAGCATTTTTGTGGTGCATGGCCAGCGCACAAGATTGGGCGCACCAAGGGGAGTCTCGGCCAGCAGCAGCACGCACGGGCAGCATCTGGCGCACCATGAAAACTCTGCCCTGCCCTCCACAAGGGCAGGGCAGCATCCTGCAGCATCACACACACCAAGCACGCACGCAATGAGCCGCACGCACCATTTCCTGCTCTGCCCTCCACAAGGGCAGGGTAGCCTCCTGGAAGCCACTTTCTCATGGGCTAAAAATTGGATTAAAAATCCAATTTAATTCATTTCTTCACCAAATCAAAAGCCCATCCAAATTCCAAAATCCAAGAATAGAAAGTGTATAAATAGGAGATAGTTTGATGTAATTAGGACGGCCCTTTTTACTTTTTGACTTTTGAACATTCTTTTGATTTTTAATTTTGAGACTTCATTGAGAGCTAGGAATTGAGATTTGAGAGAATTGGGGAGGAGAATTGATCTCTCTTCTTCCTTGTTCTTGCTTAAGCACTTTTTACTATTCTTGTTTGAGTCTTGGGTGTGAATAATTGAGGAATTTCTGTCTCAATCTCCATTCAAGATCTCTTTAATTTCTCTTCTACATAATTGAGTTCAACTACATTTCCTTTACTGCTTCCTATTTAATTTCTTGTTAATTGCTTTGTGAACTTAGATCTGGGAGGGCAATTGAGATCTAGACTCTGCTATCTAGTCTCTGGAGTCCTGAGATCTAATCTTCTTTTTGGTTCTTCTGCTGAACAACTGCTGCAATTGAATTTCCATTTGCTGTTTGAAGATCTAGTCAATTTCAATTCATCTCTTGCTTGGTTAATTGTTGCAATTTAATTTCTCTTGCTTAAATTCTGAATTCCCAGTCCTCAACTCCCTTTTTTCCATTCAAGCAATTTATATTTCTTGCACTTTAAGTTACTGCAATTTACATTTCTTGCATTTTAAGTTTCAGTCATTTAATTTCTTGTTCTTTAAGATTCATCTCTTTTACTTTCAGTTCTTTTTAATTTCTGCAATTCATCCCTCTCCCTTTACATTTCCTACTATTTACTTACTATTGGATACAAAATCACTCAACCAATACTTGATTCGCTTGACTAAATCAACCACCGAACTAAAATTGCTCAATCCTTCAATCCCTGTGGGATCGACCTCACTCCCGTGAGTTTTATTACTTGATGCGACCCGGTACACTTGCCGGTGAGTTTTGTGTTGGATCGTTTTCCACACATCACGCGTCATTCGCGTTTTTCCCTGCCACACGTTCGCATCGTCCATGCTTCCGCGTCACTTGTGCTTTTCCAATCCGTGCGGTCGCGTGAGCCACGCGACCGCGTCACTGCGAATTCCTTTCTTCCGCGCGGTCACGTCGCTGACGCGTACGCGTCACTTCTCGCTGATCATCTCCTCAATTTCTTATGTTCCTTCCATTTTTGCAAGCTTCCTTCCCAATCTCTCACTCATTCATGCCCTATAAAGCCTGAAACACTTAACACACAGATCAAGGCATCGAATGGTAATAAGAGAGGATTAAGATTAGCTAAATTAAGACCAAAGAAGCATGTTTTCAATCATGTAATAATTTTAGGAAAGAAATATAAATGCATGCTAATTATATGAATAAGTGGGTAAAGACCATGATAAAACCACACAATTAAGCACATTGTAAACCATAAAATAGTGGTTTATCAATTTACTTCTCTGTGATTGTAATCTGAATTTTGTTTTATCCTATATGTCCAAAATTAATGTGTTATGTGCATGCATATGATTGAGGCCATTGCTTGTTTAAATCATATATCCCAAATAAGCCAACCCTTTTTAACTACCTTTGTTAACCACTTTGAGCTATTTTTAATCCCATTCGTTCCATATTGTACCACATTACTAGCCTTAAGCGAAAAACAATTGAAAATCCCAATTAAATCTTTGGTTAGCTTAAGATAGAATTTGTGTGTTAATTGAGTATGGGAAAATTGTGGGAATAAAAGGTAATAGAAAATATATTATAATAGAATGAAGGGAATTTGGGTACCTATTCATGTGGAACCATAAAAGGAAATTACAAATCTATGTGCATTGGTAAGCTATACAAAAAAAAAATAAAAATAATAATAAGAATAATATATTTTCTTTGTTTTAGTGAATAAGGGGACAAAATCACCCCAATGATAAATCAGAATTTAATAATCAATGCACACATGATAAAATTAAAATAAAGGTTGATACATGAATATGGAATGTGAAAAGGAAATTCTGGGTAGCTAAGATGAATGTTGAAATTATATAGAGTATATGTATGTTAGGTAGGAGCTTGGGTTAATTAAAGATTCAATATATAAGCTCACTTAGCCATATGTGTATCCTCACCTTTACTTTAGCCCCATTACAACCATGAAAAGACCTCATGATGTTTGCATTGGCATTTTAAAATTGTTGATTGATTAGGTGAAAAACAAATTTTTTTTGAAAGCATGATTAGAGAAGGATAGAGTGATTACCCCATATGCTAGAGATGATTAAAGTGCACATGCACCAACAGTAAGGGTTCAATGCTCAGTCCTGTATTCCCTGCTTTCACAAGCTATCTTCTTACAAATTTATCTGCTTTTACAATATGCTCTAAATTAGTGAAATCTGCCCCATATTTTGTCTTAGAGAACTTATCTATTTTTAATCATATAGACCAACTCATATAGTTGCATTCATATGCATATAGGTTGCATTACATTGCATGAGTCTTGCATGTTCCTGTTTATTCATGTTTATCTCCTTCAACTTAGCATGAGGACATGCTAATGTTTAAGTGTGGGGAGATTGATAAACCACTATTTTATGATTCATATTGTGTTTAATTGTGTGGTTTTATCAAGTATTTGCCCATTTATTCATATGATTTGCATGTAACTACAACTCCTTCCTAAAAAAAACATGCTTTTTTGGCTTTATTTTCTTTTATTTAATCCTCTCTTATTACCATTAGATGCCTTGATATGTGTGTTAAGTGATTTCAGGAATTACAGGGCAGGAATGGCTTAAAGGATGGAAAGGAAGCATGCAAAAATGGAAGGAACACAAAGAATTGAGGAGATAACCAGCGAGAAGTCACGCGGTCGCATGGCTGATGCGACCGCGCAAAATGGAAGAAATAACAGTGACGCGCTCGCGTGACTGACGCAACCGCACGGATTGGAAGCTGCATGAACGACGCGAATGCGTAGACGACGCGCACGCGTGGTACGAGAAACGCCGAGTGACGCAAACGTGTGGACGATGCGGCCCCGTGACGTGCGCGATCTGCAGAATTTCAGAAGTCACTGGCAGAGTTTCTGGGCCGGATTTCAACCCAGTTTTCGGCCCAGAAACACAGATTAGAGCCAGGGAACATGCAGAGACAGAGAACAACATTCATTCCGCATAATTTTTAGTTTTTAGATCTGAATTTACTCCTCCCCTAGGTTTACTCACTTGAACATTCATTATATTCTGTTATTTACTTTTCATTTATTCTTCCATATTCTTAATCCCCTAGAGTTGACATTGGATTATTTTCACAAGTTATTAATACAGACTATTTTTATTTTTAATTAATCCCTTTCATTATTATTTATTATGTCTTCTTTTATTTTCTCCATTGATTCTGTGAAGTTTATAATTATGATGAGTGAGTAATTCCATAACTTAATTGGGAGATGATTGAAAGGAAACCTTGAGTTGAATTACTCAAGAGAGAAATTATAATTGGGTTTATTGTTGGATCAACCTCTAATCATTGACACTAGCCCCTCCCAAGGGAGAGAATTAAAACTTGTGACTGGAAACAGCTTTCCAACTTGCTTGACTTTCCTTTACCCAGTAAGGGATAATTAAGCAGAGCAACTTCTAATTATTAATTAATCTTGAGAGTACTTCAACAAGAATAGGGCTTCCAACTAATCTACTCCCAGTCAAGGATTTTATCTAAAATTAATTAAATTCTCTAAATTAATTTCCTATTTATTAACTCAACCATTTTTGAAAACATCTGATTGATAAAATAGCACATCTCTCTGTAACTCGTTGGGAGATGACCTAGGATTCATATTCCTAGTATTTTAATTTCAATATTGTGATAACCCTTATAAATTGATAAGCAGATCTTCGGCTGGTTAAGGACTGTACTTGCAACGTATTTCTGTTAATAATTTCTTAACTCGCCAATTTCCGCCACGTCAGTTTCTTAGCACGTAAGTAATCCTATTCCTTGAGCGTTGCACTTTTCATTTTGTGACTTTTGTTTACCCATTTGTTTCAAGGCTCCTAGTATGTTATTTCTTTCAGTATTATATGTATATTTTTATTGTTTAGAGGTTTGTAATACCACACTACCTCTGTTCTACGATTTAAGCGTAAAACACTGTGTAGTAGGGTGTTACACAATATGTCATTGAAAATACTGTGGATGATAAATTATTTTTCTTCAAATTGCATTAATGAAAAAATATATTTTTTATATATATCATAAATAAATTAATGCAAGAGAGAGGATAAAGAAATTACACTTAATCACATTATTTTTATTTTAAATAAATTCATTTTTTATAATTTTTAAAGAATTTTGATAAAAAGTTATAAGATGAATTTTCTGGTGTAGAAAGGGTTGTTGTTTCTACACATGTAAAAAGCTGCTGGCAATGTGAGATGAGGATAAGTGTCCATTAAAAGACAAATTCTGCACTGTATTGCAGGTTGGGCAGAAAGCATGTCCCATGAAATTTTCGTTGCGGTGATAATTAATGATAGTATGATTAATTAAGGGCTTTTTGTAAGGGGTCTCAATATGGGTTTGGAAAAAAAATTGTGTGTAGTGGATTTATTGTTTAATGTTGACATTATTTTGGGCCATAAACTATTCACTCTAAATGAATTTCAATGGAGATGCCTAACATGAGCTTGTTTTATGTCCAAAAAATATTATGTATATTGTTATGATAATTATATTTGTAGTTAAATAATAATTTATATTTGTAGTTAATAATTATGATAATTTATATTTGTAGTTAATTAATAATTTTTATTATGTATATCTTTCTTCCCTTCATAATAAATAATTATATTTGTAGTTAATTAATAATTTATATTAATTATTTAAATTATAATTAGTTAAATTTGTTTAGGTAAAAAAATAAATTTAATTTTTACACATTTAAAAATAACTTTTGGTTAGGTTATTTATTACAAAATTTAAAAATGCTAACCACATTATAAAACTAGCCGTTGCAAAATCAGCCGTTGAAAATTAGCCATTATTATGTTACCGTTATTATTAATAAATTAATATTTTATTACTCTATATATACTACTTACATACACTTCTATTCTTCTTCATCTTCTTTCAAGTTTACGAAAATATTATTTTTTGTTCAGAAAAATGGAACCAAACTAACTCAACTCTTTTTTCAATTACTTACAAATTATACTATTAATGATAATAATTATACTATGGGATTCTATTTAGCAGATGGTATTTATCCTGAATGAACCACATTTGTCAAATCAGCCTGAAAGCCACAAGGGAAAAACTCCCATCTCTGCTCGTGTCTCTCTCACTTTCCTCGTATCGCTCTACCTATTGCTCTACCTATCTCCCAACACATGCTGTTTGGTTATGTAACGTCATTATTGAGAAAGTTGCTAGAAGAAATGTAACAAGAGCATTATGCCGAGAAAAAAAAATTCTGAATCAAACCAAGTCACGGTATGATGTGGCTAGAAGGAACGTAATGAGAGACAATAATTACTCAACACTTAAATTAAACAGGTATATTCCCAGGTCATTTTCCAACACCTAGCACATTGATTTACAATAATTTCATTAAGACATTCCACTTTTTAGTATCTAAATAAAAAAGACTAACTAATGAGAGGGTTGCCAACGTAGTTAACCATGCCGTACGAATGATAATTAGACCATTCTTATATTCTACAGTCTATATGCATGCACGTTAGGTTAACTAATTTACTCATGCTCACAACATTCTAGTGTTAATAGGATGATGATGCGGTTGGGATGAAAGTCATACGACCTATAATTTGTTAGCACAAGAAATTCATGTCCCTTGTTGCTATGTTTCATCAACTACAGTGACATTTTTGGTCCTCAATCCAATAACATCTCATCCATAGAGTTAATGGACCTCAAGGCCGTTGATTCTCAGTCCATCCTATGTAAAAAACACACTCCTACTTCATATCAAGAAGGAACTATTCAACCTGATTGAATTAAAAAATAGTACAGCATAACACTAATTCACAACAATAAACAGTTAATCCCCTTATCATCCAGGTACAGATACATGCAAAGTATCATCTCAAAACATCTGACTTTCCCTTACAGATACGATATTCATGCAAATTGACTATTTCCCAAGCAACACATTTTCAAAAACATACTCGACAAAATGCTAGCTGAGGTTGCGGAGCAATTCCATGACCTGCACAGAGACAAAACTAAATTAATCCAATTTTTGCACCACACCCTAATTAATGACTGACAAAACATGCCGAACACACGATAGTACAATTTGGAAGTCGTGATTACCTCCCTAGTTACGTCGGCAAGATCCAGTAGATGTTCCGGCCTAACATTCCCGCTTTCTGTCGTTCCTATCACGTCTTCGCCAAGACCAAGCGGATGATACGGAAATACAAAAAAAATAGGATAAGACATTTTAGCAAAATAAGGAAATACAAAAAAAAAACTCTTGACAAATACATATTATTATTTTTTCTGGCAATGTCAGATGTTATCTTTTTTTTTCCCCTTTTTCCTTTAAAAGCAATTATTTTACCATTTGGTTGTGAAAAGAATTAACATATTTGTTACACTGACTACAGTTGCCTTGAATGTGATTATAGAACTACTTGTTCAACATGCTTTTAGGATACACAAGCTGCTGCCCACGCTCAGGTGGAAGCAGTCAAAGAAACGAAAATAGAGGTGAACAAGAAAATAGAAGCTAACCTGAAAGCAATTACAGAAATTAAGGTTGCAACATGTATGGCTCTGAGAAATGCAGATATGGCAGATTCTATGATAGAAGCAGTCAAGGATGACCCAAGAAGGTGGCGTGAAGAAGAAAACAGCGATATGGGCTACACAGAAAATTAACCAACCTTATCAATTTTCTTGCACATCTACAAGATAATAGAAAGTTAAAGATCAAATATATAGATAGTGTTCAATCTGTAACAAAAAATAAGCAAAAGGGAACCATATTGGTTGTAGCAATTAAAATTTTGCCCTTTCTCTTTCGGATTTGGGGTTCTTAATCAACTACATGTCCAGCACGATCATCTTACAGATGAACAACTTCCATAAAAATATTTTGCAAATGCAGATAAACTCATTCTCAAAATCTGTTTTAAAGTATTTAGTAGGGAGACTATACATGTAATCAAACAACTTTGGCATATTAACATTGCAAATTAGCAATTAATAACACCATTGCTTGCTAAAATTGTGCGAACTGTTTAAATTAAGTTACCATTGAAAATTGAAATGGAATATTGTTTAAACTAACTTCTGTTATTACAATTGCAAACTTTAGGCACAAATTTGTTGGGATAAGAAATTATGAACACGGTCCTACAAAGGTAGAATCAAAACTTTAACCTTTTCTTAGGAAGCACATCACATCTTCACCCAAACATGAGCATACCCACATTTCAGAGACGAAAAAAACTTATGCCATAATAGTTTTATCTGGACTTTGTGCAACGAAAATATACAATGCATACCTCCACCGGCAGATCACGGTCGATGGCAGTCTCGCCCAACTTTGGTGCTCTATTTTTTGCGCATCGACACTGTCCCACCCGCAGCACAGCGCACTCTCTAGTGAAGCCGACCAATCTCCGCCAACACACGTGGAGCCACCACCCAGGGAAACTCAGCCTCGCTCTGGCACCGTCAGAGGAGGAGCAAGTTCTTCTTTCTATCTAGGGTTTTTATTTTTCCTCCGTTAAGTTCATCCTCTAGGTAACCCTCTTTCTATTTCTAGCGAAGCAACCTGAAGCCACCAACAAAGCCATTTTTTCTACTCCATTTACAAATACTTTACAACAAAAAAACCCACTTCAGATAGGCCCATTATTAGCTATCATAATGGATCCCGTAATACAACTTAATTAATATACTTCATCCCATAGTCTTCTAAACTCACATATCTCAACATTCACAGATTCACAATCTTCTCTGCACATTGCCACCAACTTTCTCAAAATTGGTCTCATGAAGTGGACAATTGTCACTGAATTATCCTGCCACCACATTTCTATATGTGTAAAACATAACTTCCTTTCTACACCAGAAAATCCACCAAGGTATAATTTATATTTTATTGTATATATATTAAATTTTTCTTTTCTGCAAGTTTATATACTAGTCATTCTACAAATATTTCATGATAACTAAAAATCTTTAAGAGTAAAATTATAAAAAATTAATTTATTTAAAATGAAAGTAATATGATTAAGTGTAATTTATTTAGATATGATTAAAAAATAATTGAATACCATCTATAGTAAAAAAATTGATATTATTAAAGGATAAAATTAAAATTTATTTCTATGTATCATTTTTGTCCCCAACATTTTCGTCCTATTTAATTTCCTAACGTTTTAAAATCGTCTCAATTTTGTCCCCTCGTCAATTCTGTTAACGGATTCCTAATAGCAGGACAACATTGAGTCAGTTTTGAAACGTTAGAGACTTAAATAAGACGATTGAAATATTAGGGACAACTTTGGGACTTACCCCAAACATTGGGGATAAAAACGATACTTTACTCTTCTTTAATACTAATTTTGTTTTGTCATTTATTACATATGCATTGTCCAACTTAGCAAATATATCATTAAATTTTCAACACGGATAAGGATAACATTTATGGTCAACTAATATAGTCATTGAAGAAAAAAGAGTAGTCATAGAATTGTCAGAGCGCACACAAAAAGAAAAAAAAAAGAGACAACCTAACTCTTGGGATAGAAATTGCATTGCCGCTTATTGAAAAATATGAGTTCGAGTGGAATGATTTGACAATTCTTAAGCAAATATTGTGTCAAATAAAAAGGCAAGATTTTGTTGAAAAATTTGGAGAAATCCCTTATCTCCTCTTTATTCCTATTGATACTCAACTGCTAAGCGCTACGCTCCAATTTTGGGACCCCTCATATCAGTGCTTCACATTCAATCAGTTTGATTTGACTTCATCTATTGAAGAATACTCCAAGTTGTTGAATAAAGAAAATGTGCCTAAAGACAAAATTTATTGTTATAATAATAAAAGACACCTAAGCGGGCTCTATCACGACTTATGGGGATTCATACCAAAAAGCTTGAAAATCATATGACGATCAGACGATGGATGGACAAAATTTGATGCAATTTTTCTTTCCTAATATATATAGAGCCACATTGATGATGACAAGGGATTGACAATGTACGCATTAACTATCTATGGTTTCATGCTATTTTTTAGAGTTAGAGGTCAAGTAGATGGATAGGTGATAAAGCTATTCGAACAAATAACCATAGCGTACACCTAAGTCTAGCTATTTTATCAAAAATCCTTAGATCGCTCAACCATTGTCAACATCACTCTAAGAAAAAATTTTGGAGATGCTCCCAATTGATCATCACTTGGATGATCAATCATCTTGTTGGCTTAGAAGAATTTGGATATCCCATCATCAAATGTAATATGTATACTAGATTTAAGAATCTTTTATATGAATATAATAATGCAAGATGGCCCTATCAATCAGCAATTCAAAACCAATGGGTAAATTTTTTTAAGGATGCAGGATGTTATTTGGCACGCAAGATAGTTTCCTTTAATTTATACAATTTATTGTTGCGGGAATAAACTCTGGGTTCTACTTGTTAGTCCTTGGGGTATCATTAGCTATGCTCCTACACTAGTCAGAAGACAAGTAGGCTCTCTTCAGTTCATCCCTATGACTAATGGTCTCTTTGATATGAATTTTACATACAGATTTTTTAACATAACAAGTAAGATCAAAGAAATCATCGCTGATTGAAAAGATATTAGATGCATAAAATCTGGTATACTAATATTAGACACTACTGACAAGCTAATATATGTAAAGAGTTTAAGTCTCCTATGATTACTAGACCTAAGCTTTTAATGCGCACGTTGATGACCCTATAGATTATAAAGCAGAAGTGGACTATAGATATGAATATGCTTTTAGACAGCTAGAAGATAAAGAAACCATGCTTATCGAACATTGAAAAAGAAAAAAGGTTGATCTAAGTCATCATCTAGACAAAGCAATGAATGAAGTAACGGAGTAGAGAGAAAAGGTTAGGGTCATGAAAACTGAATATTGCAAGAAAAATGATCAAGCCTTGAAATTATGCAATGCTGAAATAGAAATTTTACGTCAAGATGTAATGAATAAAAATTATAGGTTGAGAGTTGACAATGATCTTATTACCCTATTGGAGAGTAAAAATGCAAAACTACAGAATAATTTTTGAAGATTTTGCCACAACAAAAAAATGAAGCAGAATGTATTCAAAGATAGAGTAAGGGACCACCACTTTAATGAAGCGTATCAGAGATGTTACTTGTCATGCTAGGAAGAAAGCTAAAGAAGTACAAGAAGATGAGGGCAAGTTATCACCTAGCAAGATACAAAAATTATTATAAAAAATTAGCAAAAGAGTTAAATCATATAGGAAGATTTTACTGATAGTAAGAAGAAAAGTCTTTCTAGCAATAAAATTATTTGTACTAGAGTGATTATTTAGTTGTATCAATTTGAATGTTTTACCTTCCAAAGAAAGATGATAAAATGTATTTTGGGTTTCATAATAATACATACATGATTTCTTTATTTACTTATTATCTTTTCATTTGCATCGACATCCACGTATCATTTAATACATTTAAATAAAAAGAAAAATTATCGCTACAACATCCTTATCAAACTCAGTCACAATCAAAGATCATGGATGAACTGGGACATGCATAAGAAGAAATTAAGGGAGAAATAAACCAGATGAAAGAACAAAACCAAACATCCACAAACCCCACAGCATCAAAATCAGGGGCATCCAAATTGAAGGGCTCAACAGTCCTCTGCCTCTTTGGAGGAGGGCCAAAGGTAGCACTAGAAATTGATTGGGAAGGATCAATCACACGGACCTAAGGAGTAGGGATAACCTTCTTCGGCCCAGAAGCACCTGAGGCTGGCTTCATAGGAGGAGCCTGAGAGGAGCTTTCCACCGCAGTCTTGGCCGAGATGTTCTGGGTAGCCGTAGCTTTCCTGGCCTTTTTAAAGGCCTTCATAGAGTCCGAATTCTTCAACATCTCTGAAAAAGAAGCAAACAAAGTCAAGTCACAACTGGAGGAAAAAGATAAATCAACAAAAAAGAAGTCGACCACTACCTAATTTAGCTCGAAGAAGAAAAGGATCCCCCAAGAACCTCTTGGTGTCAAGGTGAGGAGGTTCCCCCCAATTCCCCTCTAGCACATGCACAAAGGCCTGTTCAACCTCATCCAATATTTCCCACGAATACTTAGACACTACCACATTCTTTTGCCAGCATAAAGGGAAGGTGGGCTCGTTATTCTGGTCTAAAAAGAAAGGCCGAGCTCCTTCAACAGCTCGGACCTTGAAATAGAAGTTTTTAAAATCCCTAAAAGACTCATCGTACATAGAAAAAACTTTCTTCCCCTAGGTAGCTTGGAAAGAAATCCAGGAAGCCTTCTTCTTAGCTGCCCCATGCTTTATCAAAACAAAAAGGTAAAGAAAAAGAGTTTGAGAAGGTTAGACGTCCAGTTCTTGACACAACAACTAAAAGATCTTTATGAAACCCCACGAGTTCGGATGGAGTTGGGATGGAGCCACATTACAGGACCACAACAAGTCGGTCTCAAAGGGAGTAAAGGGAATGGTGATATTCAGTTGGCTAAAGAAGTAATCATATGCATAGAAGAATGGCCACTCTCCCTTTGTCAAAGAAGGGAAGCTAACCCTCTCCTTGAGGTCAAGCACTATCAACTCGTAATTCTTCTCCTGATCTCTATTTCCACAGATCCTATGATGCCTTCTAAGTCATATGCAGTACTCAGAATCAACACACTGACGCACATCAGAACAAGAGAATCCAGCCAATCAGACATGCCCTCCGGGACCTTTGTATACATCTCAACAATATCTTTGTGAGAAGACATGGGCCAACTAGTCCTACAGTGAGAAAAAAAAGGAAAATGGGTTACTAATCAAACAGCTTGGACAAGTATGGACATAACTCAAATAAAAGCATACGAATGATAGAAGACAGGTACAACAGTGAAAGGAAATCTCAGGACCACACCAAGGTCCAGCAGCATCCTTTGGAGGCAGTAACAAGGCAAGAACTCGAAAAGCAGGAACATCAGAATCGACAAGCACGGCTTAAAGATCTAAAACCCTAGCACCATTTCAAATCCTATTCTGGCAAAAAATGATCCATGCAAAACCACAGAAGAAAACTATCATACCACGCAGAAATCATAAAAAAGATGCAACCTTTTTTACAGAGTAACAGTTCATTATTCAAAATTAGCAAAAAAGAATCAGCAAATCAGAGCCAAAACATGCATCACAGCGACAATCAAGCATGACAGCAAAGAAAAGATTCAAGTTTCCCAACACAAAACCAAACAAAACTTTTCAAATCCAAAAATAAGCGTGGAAAACAGAAAACCAACTTGTAGTGAAGAGGGAATGATAAAGCAATCAAGAGGCTGAAGCAACAACCGAAGTGGTGCGCGAAATTGTGAACAATACTTTTCACAACTCTCATAATCCCCAGTCATGAACCCCAAAAACTTGGTGTTCAATACCATGGCATTACACAACTTCGCACAACTAACCAGCAAGTGCACTGGGTCGTCCAAGTAATAAACCTTACGCGAGTAAGGGTCGATCCCACGGAGATTGTTAGTATTGAAGCAAGCTATGGTCATCTTGTAAATCTTAGTCAGGCAAACTCAAATGGTAATGGTGATGAGCGAAAATAACAAAATGGTAAAGATAGAGATACTTATGTAATTCATTGGTAGGAACTTCAGATAAGCGCATGAAGATGCCTTCCCTTCCGTCTCTCTGCTTTCCTACTGTCTTCATCCAATCCTTCTTATTCCTTTCCATGGCAAGCTTGTGTAGGGTTTCACCGTTGTCAATGGCTACCTCCCATCCTCTCAGTGAAAACGATTGCATATGCTCTGTCACAGCACGCGGAATTCAGCTGTCGGTTCTCGGTCAGGCCGGAATAGAATCCATCGATTCTTTTGCGTCTGTCACTAACGCCCCGCCTGCTAGGAGTTTGAAGCACGTCACAGTCATTCAATCATTGAATCCTACTCAGAATACCACAGACAAGGTTAGACCTTCCGGATTCTCTTGAATGCCGCCATCAGTTCTAGCCTATACCACGAAGACTCTGATAGCTCTATGATTCTAGCCTTAGCACCACAGGAACCTCAATTACCCATGACTAACGAGATTTTATGTCACATATCCCAATTAGCCCAAATAACTTGTTGGAACCTATGATGTACTCTAAAGCTGTAGCTCAATGCTATCCGTGCCAGGACTCGTAAAGAACTCATGTAGAATAAAGGGTCATACTCTTGTTCCACCCTAGATTCATAAAGATAAAGAACAACAGTACATCTTATAATGGAATCAAACATATATTAAAGTAGAAAAGTAATGATATTAATCCATAGGAATGAGCAGAGCTCCTATCCTTAACCTAGGAGATTTAGTCGCTCATATTTTACAGAGAAAACAGAAATAATGTATGTGCTTCTCCCTTCCAGGGAAGCATAATCCTCAAGAGGAAGGAAGTCCTTTACTTTTGATAAAAACTCTAAGACTAAACCTAACAATATCAGACTTTGCTAAAACTTGCCAATTTCACCCAAAAATCACCTAAAATCGTAAGAATAACATAAAAACTCAAAGTAGCATCCAAAATATGTTTTTTGCACTAAAACATACTAAAACATAATACAACTTGATAAAATATAACTAAAAACACTAAAAAAATAGTTCCAAAAGGGTATAAAATATCCGCTCATCACAACACCAAACTTAAATTGTTGCTTGTCCTCAAGCAACTGAAAATCAAAATAGGATAAAAAGAAGAGAATATGCAATGAATCTCAAAAACATCTGTGAAGATCAGTATTAATTAGATGAGCGGAGCTTTTAGCTTTTTGCCTCTGAATAGTTTTGGCATCTCACTCTATCCTTTGAAATTCAGAATGATTGGCTTCTTTAGGAACTCAGAATCCAGATAGTGTTATTGATTCTCCTAGTTAAGTATGATG
>NC_029776.3:44576619-44577029 GCF_000817695.3 Arachis duranensis | reverse complement strand
CTCATTTCTGGCGTTTAACGCCAGCTTCTTGCCCTTTTCTGGCGTTTAACGCCAGTCTGGTGCCCCTTTCTGGCGTTAAACGCCCAGAATGGTGCCAGATTGGGCATTAAACGCCCAACAGCTAACCTCACTGGCGTTTAAACGCCAGTGGGTGCGTCCTCCAGGGTGTGCTATTTTTCTTCCTGTTTTTCATTCTGTTTTTGCTTTTTTCATTAATTTTGTGACTTCTCATGATCATCAACCTACAAAAAAAAGATAAAATAACAAAAGAAAATAGTTAATTATAAAATATTGGGTTGCCTCCCAACAAGCGCTTCTTTATTGTCATTAGCTTGACAGAGGACTCTCATGGAGCCTCAGAAATGCTCAGAGCTATGTTGGAACCTCCCAACACCAAACTTAGAGTTTGA
>NC_029776.3:44571882-44572618 GCF_000817695.3 Arachis duranensis | reverse complement strand
ATTTGATTTTGAAAAGATTTTGAAAACATAGAAAAAATTTGATTTGAAGACAAAATCTTCCCTTCTAGCCATCCTGGCGTTAAACGCCCAGAATGGTGCACATTCTGGCGTTTAACGCCCAAAGCTATACCCTTTTGGGCGTTAAACGCCCAACCAGGTACCCTGGCTGGCGTTTAAACGCCAGTCTGTCCTTCTTCACTGGGCGTTTTGAACGCCCAGCTTTTTCTGTGCAATTCCTCTGCTGTATGTTCTGAATCTTCAATTCTCTGTATTATTGACTTGAAAAGACACAAATTAAAAATATTTTTGGATTTTTAATAATAAGGAAAAATCAAAATGCAACAAGAATCAAATAACAATGCATGCAAGACACCAAACTTAGCAGTTTGTATACTACTGACACTAACAAAATGAAAATGCAAATGAGACACACAAGACACTCAAGTCAATAGAATTCAAAGATTAGAGCAAGTAAATCATCAAGAACGTCTTGAAGATCACTAAGACTCATGAATGTATGCATGCAATTGACACCAAACTTAAGATGAGACACTAAACTCAAACAAGAAATTTTTGGATTTTATGATTTTTTTGAATTTTTTTTTTGTGTTTTTTCGAAAATTAAGTGGAAAAAAAGTATCAAAATTCTCAATGCGAATTCCAGGAATCAGTACAATGCTAGTCTAAGACTCCGGTCCAGGAATTAGACATGGCTTCACAGCCAGCCAAGCTTTCA
>NC_029776.3:44558746-44570352 GCF_000817695.3 Arachis duranensis | reverse complement strand
GGTGACTTTGAACGCCGGTTTGGGCCATCAATTCTTGGGCAAAGTATGGACTATCATATATTGCTGGAAAGCCCAGGATGTCTACTTTCCAACGCCGTTGAGAGCGAGCCAATGCATCTGCAGTCCTTTTTAGTCTCTGAATCAGATTTTTGCTCAGGTCCCTCAATTTCAGCCAGAAAATACCTGAAATCACAGAAAAACACACAAACTCATAGTAAAGTCCAGAAAAGTGAATTTTAACTAAAAACTAATAAAAATATACTAAAAACTAACTAGATTATACTAAAAACATACTAAAAACAATGCCAAAAAGTGTACAAATTATCCGCTCATCACGAAGCAACACAAATGATCGCCTTCTTAAGTAAAGGAAAAAGAAAGCAACGACGAGCCTATCCCAAAAATCGCCTTCAGACGGAAGTCAAAATCTTAGGAGCAAGAGAAAAGTGTAGCACCACAAACAAACCAGAAAAACGAAGAAGAAAGGTGAAAGAAGAAACTGAAGCAAAGCCTTTAGGAATTCAAAATGAAAAGCGGAGGAGGGAAATGGCAAGAAAAGAGTTAAATGAGCTTTAAAACCCTCGTACGTTTCCAAGAAGAAATGCGGATACCAAAAACGCGTGTGGCAGTTAAAGTGAGCGAAATGAAACGTTCCGCATTCAAAGCCACTAAAAAGGAGTTCTACAAAAACCAACAAAGAATGCTTGAGCTCAGCTTCTCCAAAAGAGGTCAAAAGTCGGTCAAAAGACACGACCTCAGAAGAAAGACCAAGCTTAAGCAGGGGCACTGTTCATGCCATGGGTCGAGTTGTTTGACCCGGGCTGATAGAAGACAAAGTTGACTGACCTCTTCAGGTCAGGATCACCCGACCTCTTGCCAAAGAGTTCGGCCAAATCGCTACAAAGGCCCAAGTAGGCCCAAACAAAGGAACACGGTCCAAATCTAAAGGCAGCCAAAGCCTAGAAAGATAAGGTGGTTCCCCTAAAAAGATAAGATGACTTCACTCAAAGATAAGATAAGATAACTATCTTATCTCCAGAAAGGTCACTCTACACCATTATAAATACACTGGAACACCTAGGTATAACTCATACTCTGATTCTACTAAAAACCTGCCTAAAGCCCATGCTAAGACAAGTCAGACGCAACAGCTCCGGCCACCACCGCAGATCTCGTCCGAGATCGACCTATAGTTTCAGGTAACCCTCGGAACAATAGCCTTAGACAAGCTCTTAGAACTTGGTATGAAAGGCTTAGCTCCTTTTTGTTACAAAATAATTTTTAAAGGGGTACTACGGATACTACTCTATTCATTAAAGAGTCTAATGATCATTTCTTGCTTGTTCAAGTGTATGTGGATAACTGATAAACCCCAATTTTACGGTTTATCTTGTGTTGAATTTAGGGGATTATTATCAACTTATCTCACATTTATTCAATGAAATAGCATGGTTTTGTAATTTTTCTTAATTTGTGCTTAAGAGTAAAAAATATGCTTTTTATGCCTTTAAATTGCTAATTTTAATTTACTTGAATTCCATTCGATGCCTTGATATGTTTGTTGAGTGATTTTAGGGCCATAAGGCAAGGATTGGATAGAAAAAGTGAAGAAAAAGTATGCAAAGTGGAGAATTCATGAAGAAATGAGGATTTGGTGGATTCAAGGCAACGCGCACGTGTCATTCACGCGTACAATACGCTGGAGGCGATTTCTGAGCTCATGGAGGCCCAAATCCAACTCCATTCTGATGCTATTAAACCCAAAGATTGAGGGAGAATGAACGAAGTAGTCATAGTTTAGTTTTTCATCATGTCTTAGGTTTGAATTCTAGAGAGATAAACTCTCTCTTCTCTCTAGAATTTAGGGCAATTTAGGTCAAATTTTCTTAGATCCAAGTTTTAATTCTTGTTTTTAGTTCAACTCTCTTTATATTTGATTGTACTATTGTCTTAATCTTCTTAGTTTCTCTTGTTAATTTATTTATGTTGCCATTTTTTACTTTCATGAACCCTTGTTGGATTTTTATTCTCTTTTAATGCAGTTTTATGTCTATCTTAGTTGCTATTGTTGATTTCTTGCCTGTGTTAGTTATGATTTTCATTAATTCTTGCATTTTATGATGTTTACTTTTATTGCACTCTAGGTGTTTGATAAAATATTTTCACTAGTTATAGAGTAGTTTTCTACACTCTTGGCCTAGGCTAAGGGAATTGGGCGACCTTGAGTCATTGGGTCTAATTGAGTTGGTGATTTGAGAACCCTTGTTGGTCAAATTGATACCCATTGACACTAATCTACTACTAAGCCAATCAGTAGTTAGATTGGGACTTATGAGTTGAAGTTGATCAAGCCTATTTGACATACTTCACTTGTAAAAGTAGACTTGATGGGCTTGGTTCCTCACAATTGTCAATATATGGTTATTAGACAAGGATGGTGATCCCAATTCCTATGCCTTAGCCAAGAGTCCCTTTTATAATTCACATTTGAAAATCCAAAATTCCAATTACTTGTTCCTTGTTATAGTTAGTTTAGTTGTTTATACTTAGTTCTAGAATAGAAGTAGATTTATATCCTATTTTGTTAGATTATCGCTTACTTATACCTTGCTTTAATTGCTTTGATTTAGGTTCTTGTACTTTAAGTTTCTTGCATGCTAAGCTTTATTAGTTTAAATTCTTGCTCATATACCTTTTAACCCTGGAATTCTAACCAATCTTGATGCACATGTTTGCCCATTCTCTTGAGGACGAGCCGATACTAATACTCTCGGTTAAATATTATTGGGGTTGAACTTGTGACAACCATATCAAAATTTGATTGAGGGGTTATTTATCGGTTTAGGACTATACTATGACATGATCTTTGTTGATAAAATCTAGACCAACGATAATCCTAACATCAAGTTTTTGGCACCGTTGCCCGAGAATGCAATCGGTGTTATATATTTTATCTAGTACTTTTTGGTTGTTTGTTTGCTTTTGTTAGTAAGTTTTGTTTATACTTTCTCTATGACTTATCCACACCATTACCACAGTTCACCCCCATGGAACCCAAACTCTTACCTTTCTAGTCACCAATTCTATACACCATCACCTCACTAGATACAAAACCAAAATCCTTACCCTTATGAGCTTAATTGTCAACCTTCACCATCTCAAGTTTTATCTTCATATATGGATCAAGCTACACAAGAAGCACTCCAAGTGCTTATTCAAGAACAAAAGGAGTTCCAGAAGAAGTAAGAGCAAGTCATGTCTACCTTAGCGGAAACCTTGAAACGGTTAGCCTCATTGCGTTCATGCTACAACCAAGAATTTCACGTGGATGAATGTGCAGAATCAAGCGAAGAGTGTGGAGCGAAGAAAAGATTGCAAAATCAAGTAGAAGATGCCAAGTCACAACATGAAGCACAAGAGGAGATGAATGAAGAGTTAATGAAAATTGATCAAGTAGACTCCATCATTCATGATTTTTTGTCCAACTTGGTCAACCCCTTAAATGACCCTCATGAGGCTCCCTTGATTGAATTTGAAGGAGATGTTGATGTGGACTTCGCACAACCTTCAATTTTTTACTTGAGTGATGATGAAAAAGATTTAAAGGAGGTTGAGGAAGATTTTAGCTACCAAGAAGTGAAGGCAATCTTACAATAGCAAATTGAGTGGGTGAAAATTTTACCAACAAGCTTCTTAGGCCCACATCAATATGCCATCTTGGAGATGGATCATCAACTTCAAACCTTTCTTGGAGTAGTAGATGGTAGAGAGAAGAATGTTAATATGCAAGGAAATAGAAAGTTCATCAAAGAAGCCAATTCAACATTCGAAGTTCAACTATGGTGCAAGAGTCAATTGAGTGGATTCCAGGGAGTGTACGAGTGTGTCAGCGGTGATTCAAGAAGATGTTCATTCAAGTGCAAAAGTGAAGATCAACAAGAAGGTGAACAAGAAACTAGAGTATGAGATCCGGGCATTAGGTTCAACACTCAACACTTATGAATCCTAGTTGCTAGCTTGGAATCGCTCAAGACTTTGATGCATTTTATTTGGGAACCTGGAGGTCAAATCAAGATCAAACTTGGGTGGAGATTCAAGGAGGAATGGAAACATAAGCCGCCCTAACAAGAATCTCCTCAAAAAGTCCAACTTACGGACTTTAAACTAAAGTGCTAGGTGGGAGACACTCCACCATGGTAATATCCTTCTAACCCTTCTTTCTTTTTGCATTTCTTTATTGAATAATTGGTTATGTGCTTAGTTAGTTTAGTTGCATTTCGGTGTTGGTTAGTTAATCTTAGTAGAATAATGTGTTTTTGGAGTTTTAAAGTGTTTTGGAACTTGATAACCTGTTTTGGAAGTCATGTTTAGTGCCTTAGAGGCATTAAAATTTTTGTAGAAATAGAGCTCTGTGCGTATGCACACACCTGTGCGTACGCACACCCCTTATCACCCCTTTTGTCCAGGGCGCTTTGATGAGCGGATATTTTATATGCTTTTTGGTAGTATTTTCATATAGTTTTTAGCATGTTTTATTCACTTTTTGTTATGTTTTTATTAATTTTTATTCAAAAATCACATTTTTGGACTTTACTATGGGTCTGTGTATTTTTTTGTAATTTCAGATATTTTCTGGCTAAAATTGAGGGACCTGAGCAAAAATCTGATTCAAAGGCTGACAAAGGACTGCAGATGCTGTTGGATTCTGACCCTCCTGCACGCGAAGTGGATTTTCTGGAGCTACAGAAACCCATTTGACGCGCTCTTAATTTCGTTGGAAAGTAAACATCTTGGGCTTTCCAGCAATGTATAATAGTCCATACTTTGACCGATATTTGATGGCCCAAACTGGCATTAAACACCAGCCATAAACCCTTTTTCTGGCGTAAAACGCCAAAACTGGCACCAAAACTGGAGTTAAACGCCCAAACTGGCACCAAAGCTAGCATTTAACTCCAAGAATAGCCTATGCACGTGAAAGCTTCAAAGCTTAGCCCAAACACTCACCAAGTGGACCCCGGAAGTGGATTCCTGCACTATATGCACTGAGTTACTCATTTTCTGTAAATCTAGGTTACTAGCTTAGTATAAAAACTACTTTTAGAGATTCATTTAGGGACTTATGACATTTTTACATTTTATATTATATCTTTGATGGCATGAGTCTCTAAACCCCATAGGTGGGGGTGAGGAGCTCTGTTGTGTTTCAACGGATTAATGCAATTACTACTGTTTTCCATCCAATTACGTTTGCTTCTATTCTAAGATATTCACTCGTACTTCAATGTGATGAATGTGATGATTCGTGACACTCATCATCATTCTCAAATCCATGAATGCATTCTTAACAACCACTTCCGTTCTATGTGAGCTCAACGTAGTCATTGGGCGACAGCTTGAGTGCGTATCTCTTGGGCTCCTGATCCACGAGTTTGACTGCTTCTCATAACAACAGAGCATTCGAATCTGTGAGATCATAACCATCATGGTAAAGGCTGGAAACAATTGCCAGCATTCCTGAGATCTGGAAAGTCTAAACCTTGTATGTGGTATTCCGAGTAGGATCTGGGAAGGGATGACTGTGACGAGCTTCAAACTCACGAATGTTAGGCACAGTGACAGTGTGCAAAAGGTTAAATGTATACTATTCCGACACAAGTGAGAACCGACAGATGATTAGCCCTACGGGAACCGTAGCTGGACCATTTTCACTGAGAGGACGGATGGTAGCCATTGACAACGGTGATCCACCAACATATAGCTTGCCATAGAAGGAGCCATGTGTGTTTGGAGAAGAAGACAGTAGGAATGCAGAAATTCAGAGGGTAGAGCATCTCTGAAACCCTAACTTGTTCTCTATTACTGAATAACAAGTATCATTTATTTCATGTTCTTTTACTTTTTGCAAACAAAACTCTTTTTATTATTAAACTCCTGACTAAGAGTTACAGGATAACCATGGCTTGCTTCAAGCCAGCAATCTCCGTGGGATCGACCCTTACTCACGTAAGGTATTACTTGGATGACCCAGTGCACTTGCTGGTTAGTTGTGTGGAGTTGCAAAAGTGTGACTGCAATTTCGTGCACCACGCTTCCACCAGCTTGTGTGTGTTCACCCTACCCTTTTTCCCTCCTGTGCATACTCACATCTTAGTGCGCACACACACCCACCCTATTTAAAAAAAAAAGAGGAAGAGCCCTCTGTGCATACGTGCAGCCCTATGCATACGCACGGACCTTGACACCCGTTCTGTTCGCAGTGCTCGCACACTAGTGTGCATGTGGACACCCTTTGATTTCCTTAGTGTGCATATGCTCACTCTCTTGTGCGTACGCACGAGGCACTTTTCGAACGTTAATGCAAAATGGGATACACATCGCGCCTTCAGATACCCCCAAAACCCTTTTTTCCTTCTTCCTCTTCTCTCTCCCAGCAACCCTCAAACCAGACCACCACCGCCCAGCCCTCCGTCCGACAGCCACTACCACCATCGGCGACCACCGTCGGCTAACCCTCTCTCTCTTCTTCCTTTTCTTTCTTTCCCATTTTTTCCATTTATTTCTGTCACCGTGCCCTATTTTAGAGCTCTCTCCAACTCGCGCTGTCCAGCTCCGGTGCGACACCAGCGGCGGCGACATTCTGGGCTACTGCGACGCTACCACTGCTCCCTACCCCTGTCTTCCCCCTTTCATCAACGTAGGTTCTTTCCCCTGCTTCCTGCTCTATTCTTTATTTTATTTATTTATGTTTTCATTACTTTTTAATTCTGCTTTTATCAATCTTGTTAGGTTTAGGTTAGTTAATTTGTGTTTCTGGATTGAATGTTTATTGGCTGGTTGATTTTTTTGGGTTGTTTGTTGATTAAATTGAACTAAAACCCCTGTTCACTCATGATGCACATCACATGTTTGATGAATTGCCTGAATAGAATTTTTTATTTAATTCTTATGTTTGGCCAACATATGTCTTAAATTTTGTTATCCTTAGGCATTATAATTCACAATTGTGCAGTTTCATGTGATTTTTGATGATGTTTGAACTTGAATTTTGATATGCACTTAGTTGCTATTTTTGCTTAAACACCAAATTGCACTGAAATTTTAGCTTGGATTACTTATTTGGTGTTATATGTTAAGTGCATAGAGTGTTACATTAGTGAATTGACTGAGTTGCTTACTAATGTATTTGTGAACATAAATGATCATATACAATAACTTGTTCTTTGAAATTTTTTTTGAGCAATTCAATTTAATTTTCATCAAGTTTATTGCTTTTTGAACAAGGATTATGGTTATGTGATTATTTCCTACTTCTTGACATGAATAAATAAGCTCTTTTGGTGTTGAATTGGTTATTGCTTTTAACGCAATTTTTTGTCAAATCTCTCACTTTCCTTAGCACAATTGCAATAACTAAGTTTTTTATTCAATTCACTCTCATTGCTATGGTCTAAGTTGATTATGCTTTAATTAGTATTCATTCCTTTAATTATCACTTGGTCTTCTTATTCATGGAAAACTACATTTTCTTGTGAACACATTATACTTTTCAACCTGTTTTCCTCAATTAAGTGTTTGGTTACTCTCTTGGCTCTGATTTACATTTTACTTATTCCTTCTCCTGCTTTTGTGCTGAAATTATTTGTTTCTCCTGAGTTGTATTCCATTTTTTCTTTTTCAGGATGCGTCATAAGGGTAAGGTAAAGCCACTCCAATGGCTCTCGTCCCTGTCTGTCCGAGCACTCAGTCGGACACTTTCATTAATGAGAAGGCCCAAGAACAATACAGAAAATTTGAGAAAAAGGCCTTCCATTATGAAAGGAAGCTGAATGTGCCGGAGAAACATGCTGAAGCCATCCATAACCAGCTAGATTATTATCAGTGGAAATTCATAGTGTTCGACCCTATGGAAATCAATGAGCAACTAGTTAAAGAATTCTATGCAAACCTACTGAAGGGAGACACCAAGATCATTTTTCTTAGAGGAGTCCAGCTAGACACCTCTACACATGCTTTAGAGGCACTCCTTCAGATCCTCCATAATCTGCCAAGCCGTGACGCTTATATCGAGATAGCGGTGTATCTGATACAGGGAAAGATTTCTCTAGACGCGGTTCTGAAAAAGATTGGTCTACTTGAGGCCCATTGAGAATATAGCAAGGGTAAGAACGCCGTCCCTATTAGCATTGCATGCTCTCATATTCATCCAGAGGCAAGGATTTGGTAGCAAATCATTGCCGATTATATTCTTCCGAGCACGCATGCTACACATATTCGAGTCCGACTGACGGTACTTCTGTGGGCTATTCTAGAGGGCAAGAGGATCTCTATTCTGCCCTTTATCAGAGAGTCGATGTGGAAGGTGAACCAGCAGCAAAAATATAATATTTTCTTCCCATCAATGATCGTGAGGTTGGCTACACTGTCTGGGATAAAAATAAAGTAAACATGGTCATCTCAATTTCTATGCCTTAGTCAAGAGTTCTTTTTGCCATTTAATTTTCATTTTTGTTGCTTTATTTACCTTTCATTTAATTCCTTACATGTTTATTACTTTCTTGCTTTTAAATTTTCTTGTTAATTGCCATCAAAACCTTCTTGTTTCTTCATAGCCAATAATTGAGTTCTTCATTGTAATTCCTTGAGAGATGATCCGAGGTTTAAATACTCTAGGTTTTTATTGGGGTTTGTACTTGTGACAACCAAATTAAACTTTGATGGAAGGTTGTTTGTTAGTTTGGATCTATACTTCAATGGAATTATTTTGTGAAAATTTCTAACCGGTGATAATCCTATCATCAACAACATTGTGTTTGGATCGGCTAACAATACCTTGTGGGAAAATTTTGGAAAACTAATGACTAGTGAGTTTAATAAGAGTTTAATGGAAGAATGTAGACTTCAAATCAAACAAACTCCTAACGAAATATTTATACACCAAGGTAAATATCCTAAAGAGTTCGTGAAGAACTTTTGTTTAGAAAACTCCAAACTAATGAGTACTCCTATGCATCCAAATACTAAACTTGGCAAGGATGAAAATGGGAAAGATGTTGATTAAACTTGGTATAGAGGAATGATTGGATCACTCATGTATCTAACCTCCTCTATATTGGATATCATTTAAAGTGTAGGTGTATGCTCTAGATTTCAATCTCACCCAAAAGAATCATATCTTTCGACTATCAAAAGAATCATTAGATACATCAAAGGCACATCTGACCTCGGCTTGTGGTATCCTAAAATTGATGAATTCAGTATAGTTAGGTATTGTAATGCAGATTTTGTGGTGATCGTTGTAAGAACCGTGAATTAATTAATCGATTAATTAACATAAAATAATAATAATTTAATTTCCCAGAATAGATCCAAAATTTTAGAATATTATTAGAAAATATAAATATGATATTTGGACTCAGTAGATTTTTCTGAGTTGAAAAATGTAATTTTCTTCGGAAAATTGCATAAAAATGCGTACCGGTAAATTAACCGGCAATACCAGCTTAAGTTTGTCCAGTATTGTGTGAGAATGATAAAAACAATAGAAAAAATTGGGAAATAAATTAAAGTTGAAAACCGAGCACTAATTTTAAAGGTTTGGCTCGAAATTGGCCCAAACGGGCCAAAAACGCTAACCGGTTAGACCGGACCCAAGGTGGGCCAAAGCCCAACATATATAAACACATAAATGGACTCGTTTCAGATTCATAAGTCACTAACCCTAAACCTAGCAGGTGCATGAGTTGAGAGAAGAGGGATGAAGAATGCTATTCATCTTCTCCTTCTTTCTCTTATAACTTGAGCTACGGAGCTCCGATTCATGTGTCGTCAGTTGCTATGCGAAGCTCTTGCCGAGTCCGTTAGTTTCATCTAATCAAAGAGGTATGAATATCTAAAATTCCTGCCCAATTTTCTGCCCTAAGAAATTTGAAATTTAAGATTTTGGTTCTGAGTAGATTTTGTGTTTTTAATTGATTAGGTGGTCTCTAAGGTTGGGCTATTGGTGGTTTGTGTCCCAAACACAATCTGCAAAGGTAAGAAAAATCTTTGCCTTGTGAATTTGTGTACACCCTAGGTATTGATTTATGGTAATTTATATGGTTTTAGTTGAGTTCTTGCAATTGTTGGAGTTGATTTGGAGCTTTGAAGATGAGATTGGTGATTGGTTGGGATCAAAAGCTTGTTTGGACTCAAAGTGGTGTTTAGTGCATATAGGGAATCGACCAAGGTATGGTTTCAGTTTTCTCTATGTAATATATAATATTTCTGGACATTTAGGCTAGTGACCCATAGGATAGGTTGGATTGAAATGGCTTGTTGAATTTGTTGCATGATGATGTATAATGTATTGATGACGTTGATGATTTGGATGAGTAATGTTGTTGAGTTTAAAAAATAGTGTTTAATATTGATATTGTGAATGGTTGAGGTTGATTATTTTGATTCATAGTGATAGAATGATGATTGGTGAGTGTGTTGGTGGAGAAATAATTATAGTGTCATGTATTTGATATTTGAGGTTAAGGATATTGTAATGTGAGCGAACCATTGGTATGAATGGTGAATTGCGACACAAAGGGTAAGTTATGAGGTAAATTGGAGTTTGGTGTGGTTTTGATTTGGTTTTGATTATGGATTTTAAGGATTTGAGAAATTAGTGAACTTTGGAAAAAAAGGATTTTTGGTGAATTTTGACGGATCATATCTTGAACTATAGTTTTTGAAAGATAATTCAAAGAGCTTTAGAACGGTATAGATTTTGTAGAAATCTGAATTTTGTAGAGAAAGATATGATCGTTGTAAGTTTGGGTCAGAAATCTGAATTCTGTGAAGTTGTAGAATTTGTTATTTCTGATTTGTGTTCACACGCACACTGCTGTGTGCGTGCTTTGATCAGTGGTTATTTTTGATTTGTGCATACGCACAGCCTTGTGCGCATGCACATCCTGTGAAATTTTGAAAACGTGCGTACGTACACTCTTGTGCACGCGCACACACAGGGAGATGCCTACTATTGGGAGCGCTAGCACACTCAGGTGCGCATACATACCCTGTGAAATTTGCAAGCTATGCATACGCACAACCTCGTGTGCACGCACACGCTGGAAAGTGCATTCTGTTGAGGGCGTTCGCATGTGTCTGTGCGTACCCACAACCCTATGCGTATGCACACTGCCCTGTTTTTGAATAAACATATTATTTTTAACTGTTTTACCTTCTCGGCAAGCGTGTAAGCTTCCGTGACACTTATTTAAGACTCTTTAGCTTGTTTTTAGGCGTCATAACATAGAGCGGGCTCGAGGTGAAATTAATTACATATTTTCTTGTAAAAAGTTTAGAAAATGGAGACCTAGAATTCTGGAGTACTAAGGACGAATTTGGTTGAGTGAGAAGGCAAAGTATTGTGTTGATGATCACTGACTATGAATTGTGGAAATTATGAATTGATGGTGGTTGAGACAAGTTTGGGACTCAGAATGGAAATTATGAATTGATGGATCCCAAATATACTGAAAATGATTTCTGGAAGTGATGAGCGGATAATTTATACGCTTTTTGGCATTGTTTTTAGTATGTTTTTAGTATGTTTTAGTTAGTTTTTATTA
>NC_029776.3:44546544-44558698 GCF_000817695.3 Arachis duranensis | reverse complement strand
CTGAAAAGGACTGCAGATGCTGTTGGATTCTGACCTCCCTGCACTCGAAGTGGATTTTCTGGAGCTACAGATACCCAATTAGCGCGCTCTCAACTGGGTTGAAAAGTAGACATCCTAGGCTTTTCAGCAATGTATAATAGTCCATACTTTGCCCAATATTTGATGGCCCAAACTGGCGTTCCAAATCAGCTCAAAACTGCCCGGCGTTAAACGCCGGAACTGGCATAAGAATGGGAGTTAAACGCCCAAACTGGCATAAAAGATGGCGTTTAACTCCAAGAAAAGTCTCTACACATGAAAACTTCAATGCTCAGCCCAAGCACACACCAAGTGGGTCTGGAAGTGGATTTTTATGTCATTTACTCATTTCTGTAAACCCTAGGCTACTAGTTCCCTACAAATAGGACCTTTTACTATTGTATTTTCATCTGGGTAGCTATCTTGGAGAGTTTTATGCTATCTTAGATCATGTTTTGGGGGCTGGCCTCACGGCCATGCCTGAACCTTGTTCTTATATATTTTCAACGGTGGAGTTTCTACACACCATAGATTAAGGTGTGGAGCTCTGCTGTACCTCAAGTATTAATGCAATTGCTATTATTCTTCTATTCAATTCAACTTGTTCTTGTTCTAAGATATCACTTGTTCCTCAACTTGATGAATGTGATGATCCGTGACACTCATAATCATTCTCAGCTATGAACGTGTGCCTAACAACCACCTCCGTTCTACCTTAGATTGAGTGGATATCTCTTGGATTCCTTAGTCAGAATCTTCGTGGTATAAGCTAGAATTGATGGCGGCATTCAAGAGAATCCGGAAGGTCTAAACCTTGTCTGTGTTATTTTGAGTAGGATTCAATGATTGAATGACTGTGACGAGCTTCAAACTCCTGAAGGCTAGGCGTTAGTGACAGACGCAAAAGAATCAATGGATTCTATTCCAACCTGATTGAGAATTGACAAATGATTAGTCGTGCTGTGACAGAGCGCGTTGAACATTTTCACTGAGAGGATGGGACTGTAGCCACTGACAACAGTGATACCCAACATACAGCTTGCCATGGAAAGGAGTAAGAAGGATTGGATGAAGACAGTAGGAAAGCAGAGAGACGGAAGGGACAAAGCATCTTCATACGCTTATCTGAAATTCCCACCAATGAATTACATAAGTATCTCTATCTTTATCTTTATGTTTTATTCATATATCATCCATAACCATTTGAATCTGCCTAACTAAGATTTACAAGGTGACCATAGCTTGCTTCATACCAACAATCTCCGTGGGATCGACCCTTACTCGCATAAGGTTTATTACTTGGACGACCCAGTGCACTTGCTGGTTAGTTGTGCAAAGTTGTGTTTAGACCATGGTATTGAGCACCAAGTTTTTGGAGCCATTACCGGGGATTGTTTGAGTTATAAAAAGTAGCGATCATAATTTCGTGCACCAGGAAGCCACAGAATCACTGTTTTATACTGAGATTGTTGAGACGCTACATGCTTGGCATGGATGGTAGGTTAATCCCGCCTGTCGAGGTCACAGCGGTGGCGTAAGGACGGTAGGTTTATCCCGCTTTCATTGAGATTTGAGGTTCGTGGCAAGAGTATCCTGCTCGCATCCATTCGGAATCACTAGAGTGTGTAGGCACTATATCCTGGACCGTGTTCCGGGCACGATATCTCGGGGGTTCCCATTATGTGACCGAAGGATGACATCTCCATGGAGATGTGTCAGGTTGGCTGTTGAACCGACAATGTGATATCACAGCCAATAGGACAGGCATTCATCATGTGCATCTTCTATCTGTTTGTTTGCTTTGCCAACTTGAAATTACTTGCCTAATTGTATAACATGATTAATTGTTACTTGAATTTCTTAGTATACATGCTATACCTGTTCTTTGCTTGCATTGTTATTTATCTGTGTTTTCTACTGGGATTGAGGAGGTTCGAAAGGCGGTGGCAATGGGATCGGAAGGCGGTTAGGCTACCGAAGGCTGTGGAACAACGGAGAATTGTTAGTTAGAAATTCTTTAAGTTAGATGATTACCCCTTTTTCATTGTGGTTTTAAAGTCAATGTTTTAAATTTATTTATGTTTTAAGCTTGAATCTTGTGATGGATATGAAGTTCTAGGATTGTCTCTAGCATCTTGGAGTCTTATATCTTACATCACTGGGCACTATTACCATACTGAGAACCTCCAGTTCTCATTCCATACTCTGTTGTTATTTTTCAGATACAGGTCGCAACCTACCTCGGTGAGTTGCTTTGATGGTGACAGAGCGGATGACCTTTATCCTGTTTTGGAAGCCTCTTTTGATTATTTTGTTTAGATTCTCTCACTTTTGTATTTATTTTGCCTAGAGGCTTACTTTGAGAGGAAGTTTGCATAAGCTGTTTTACTTTCTAAACTTTATATCTGTATATAACTAGCAGGCTTAAACTCCGTGAGCCGCGGTTAACCGGGTCATCCAAGTAATACCTCAGGTGAGTGAGGGTCGATCCCACAGAGATTGTCGGATTGAGCAAGCAATGGCTATCTTGTAGATCTTAATCAGGCGATTAGAAAAGAATGGTTGTTTGTTAAGAAGCATAAACAAAATATTAGAGAACAAAATACCAGATTTGTGTAAAAGCAATCATGGATAATTAGTTAAGGCTTCGGAGAAGCGTATTTCTTCTGGATTAACTTTCCTTACTGTCTACTTTAACAACGAACGATTCATTCAATGGCAGCCGTAATTGACTAACTCATGTAGCATCCTCATCAAGTTAGTCTCTTCTAAACCATAGCAGTCCACCATATCCGAGAGACTCATGTAGCATCCTCATCAAGTTTACACATGGCTTCCTGCTATAGTTGAAGGTGAAGACTTAAGCAATCCACTCTCCTTCGCGATCCTACTCAAAACGCCACAGACAAGGTCAGGTCTTCTGGATCAGGAAACGCTGCTTTTCATACTCTAGCCTTGATGCCACAGAAACCTCAGTAACCCACGGTTAACGGGATTATATGTCACATATCCAAAGTCGCCTAGGCATGCTCTTGGAATTCAAAGTGCATTCTCTAGCTTGTGGTTCAATGCTATCCGGGTAGGACTCACACGGAACCTATGTAGATCAAGGATGATTGTCATGGGTTATCCTCAATTCATGATATGAAAAGCAAAAATACACAAGAGAATGGAATCAAACGTGTATTCAATTAAAACATTAATATTATTAATCCATGAGAATCAACAGAGCTTTTAACCCTAACTTAGGAGGTTTAGTTGCTCATGCTTTTATAGAAAGTACAACGTGTAAAGGTAAAAATGAGGCAGAAGATCGAAAAGTCCTTAAACATGAGTGATCTTCTCCTATATATACTAATCTAATAACTAAGAAGTATAAAAATATCATAGAATAGACTAGAGGTGCAAAATCATCCTTGGGCCCACTTAGGTTGAGTGCTTGGGATGAGCTTGGCGTCCAACTTTGAAGAATGGGCATTGAACGCCCATTAGGGGGGATTGACGTTCAACGCCAACTTTGGGTCTCCTTTGGGGCTTTGAACACCAGCCAAGGGATAGCTCCTTGGCGTTCAACACCCACTATGGGCAAGTTCCTTCGAAGAAAAGTATAAACCATTATATATTGTTGGAAAGATGTGCAAGTTAGCTTTCAACGCTATTAAGAACGCATCATTTGGACCTCTATAGCTTCAGAAATGCTCGTTTGAGTGCACAGAGGTCAAATTCTGACAGCATCTGCTATGCTTTCCTTGCCTCTGAATCAGACTTTGCCAAAGCTCCTTAATTTCAGCCAAAACTTACCTGAAGTCCTCATAAAACACAACAACTCAAAGTAGAATAAAAAATGTGAATTTTGCACTAAAACTTATGAAAACATAATAAAACTTAAACAAAACATAAGTAAAACAATATGAAAATGATACCAAATAGCATATAAAATATCCGCTCATCAGAACACCAAACTTAAACTGTTGCTTGTCCCCAAGCAACCAAAAACAAAGTAGGAACAGGAAAAAGAGAAGAATGTAATGGATCTTAGAGTTTACAGGGCAAGATTGGTCTAGAAGATGGAATGAAAGCATGCATAAGTGGAAGGAGCATAAAAAAATGGAGCATAAAGATTGGTCTACAGTGATCCACGCTTACGTGTGGGAGCATAGTTCAGCTTGGCGCGCTCAAATCGGCGGATTCTCCAAAGCTCCATTTTTTATGCTCCTTCCACTTATGCATGCTTTATTTCCATCTTCTAGACAAATCTTTCCCTGTAAACTCTGAAATCACTTAACAAACGCATCACGTCATCGAATGGTACTAGAAGGGATTAAAATACTGCATTTTAGGGTCAAATAAGCATGTTTTCAACTATGAGGCAAAATAAGGAAGGAAACAAAAAACTATGCATTTATGGATAAGTGCGGAAAGTATTGACAAAATCTGCTAAAATCAACACAAGATAAACCGCAAAATTGGGGTTCATCAGTGATGCACATGCGTGGGCTACGCGTACGCGTGGACGTGGAAATTGGCATTCCACGCGTACGCGTGGGTGATGCGCACGCGTGACTAAGCCAACGTTGGTGTGCAAACGTTGCCTCAAACGTTGCTCACCAACGTCTTTGATAAAATCCTTGGAAAAATTTGATGTGACGCATATGCGTGAGCAATGCGCACGCGCGATATGGCAAAATGCAGCTTTGACACGTACGTGTGAGCGACACATACGCGTGATCAAGAAAACATTGGTAGTAACATTGGTGCACAAACGTTTCCAGAAACGTTCTTCAATGGTTTTAAAAGGAACGTTGGCCATTGTTAGTGCCCACCAACATTAGCCACCAATGCCCAGGCCAATTTTATTCCAAATAGCACCATGCATGCTCATAAACGTCTAATGAATTAATCCCAATGTCAACGTCATTAAGGGTCATTGCTATCTATTTCAATCAAGGCCAAGGACCACATCTAAGTACATGAAGACCCAATTGAAGATGGGGAGAAGAGTATAAATAGAAGAGTTTTTAAGGATTGAAGGGAGGCTCTGAAGGTTGAAAATTAGAGACTCCAGAGAGCTTAGAATTTTAGTTTCTCTTGATACACTTTTCATTTTCTGCAGTTTTACATTTTAGTTGAGCTTCATTTATTTATATACCATTTCAATTTCATACGCTTCTTTTTTTCTTTGCAATTTTACATTTCAATACGTGTTGAGTTCAATTTCTTTTCATGCAATTTTTAATTCCTCGCACTTCTGCCTTTCTGAAATTTTACGTTTGAGTTCATATTCAGTCCGATTTACTTTAATGCAATTTAAATTTCCTGTAAGTGTTCTTAGAGCGATGATCAACTAAACCCCAATTTCATTAGGGAGGAGCTCTATTGTAATTCACATGATTGAATGAACATCTTCTTCTCAATCCACTTGGGTAGCTAAGAGATAACTTCTGTTTTGATTTGATCCATTCACTCCGAAAGAGGGTTTGGATCCATTGAATTTCCATGTGAGCCTCGGAAGGGGAATCATGAAAATTAGAATTGAAGCTTTATCTCTCACAACTCTCTTAATCAACACCATTCGTGAGGAATTGAGATCTTGAGAGTTAGTGTGGCTTATGGATGAGAGACATGTACTTATCCTCTTCTCATTACAATTGGATCAAGGAATTGGCAAGATTGATTGTGATTAGAGCGATTGGATTGCCAAGTAATTGAGATTCAATCAATGACAATTTGCCATAGATATACTCATATGATTGAGAAGGAAGTTGAGACCCATTGATTTATGATGGATTATGATATCTCCAATCCCTAATGAATCTTTTTCTCTATTATTTCTCACTTTGATTGCGTTGAGTTTCATTTAATTGCTTTGAATTTACTGCTTCTGTTAATTTCCCAGCATCCGATCCCCATTTACATTTCATGCAATTTACTTTTCATGCAATTTATGTTTTTTGCTCTTTACGTTTTTGCAATTTACATTCTGCCATTTACTTTCAGCACTTTAGAATTCTCGCAATTTACATTCTGTTAATTAAATTTCACCAAACTCCTTTCAATATTAGCTTGACTAGACTTATCACCTCACTAAACTTTCTTGATCCATCAATCCCTATGGGATCGACCTCACTCTTGTGAGTTTTACTACTTGATGTGACCAGGTATACTTTCCGGTAGTTTGAGCGGATGCATTTTCCCCCATCAGCCTCCCAATAAGCACTTCTTTACTATCATTAGTTGGACTTTCACTGTACTCAATTTAGTAGCAGTGTAGAGCTTTCTTGCTCCATGTTGTCACCAAGGTAATGTTTGACTCTCTGTCCATTAACAGTGAACCTTTTGTCAGGGTGTTTGCCTTGGAGTTCTATGTGTCCATAGCGTGACACATTAGTGACCACGAAGGGTCCTATCCATCTTGACTTGAGCTTTCCAGGGAATAGCTTGAGTTTAGAATTGAAGAGCATGACCTTCTAGCTTGGTTCAAAGACTCTGGAAGATATCTTCCTATCAAGCCACCTTTTAGTTTTCTCCTTATAGATTTTTGCATTCTCGAATGCAGCAAGTCGGAATTCATCCAACTCATTCAGTTGGAGTAACCTCTTTCCTCCTACTGCCTTAGTATCAAGGTTAAGGAATCTGGTTGCCCAGTAGACCTTGTATTCTAGTTTCATTGGCAAATGACATGCCTTCCCGTACACCATTTGATATGGTGATGTCCCTATAGGAGTCTTGAAAGCTGTCTTGTATTCCCAGAGAGCATCATCCAATTTTGTTGACCAATTCTTTCTAGAGGTGCTTACAGTTCTTTCCAGGATTCTCTTTAGCTCTCTGTTGGAGACCTCAGCTTGCCCATTTGTCTGCGGATGTTATGGTGTGGCCACTCTATGGCGGACGCCATAACAGTGCAAAAGGGAGTCAAGCTGTCTATTACAAAAGTGAGTGCCTCCATCACTAATTAGTGTCTTTGGGATACCAAACCTATTGAAGATTTGCTTCCGAAGGGACTTCATCACCACTCTTGCATCATTGGTGGGTGAAGCGACTACCTCAACTCATTTAGACATGTAGTTTACTGCCACAAAAATATAGGTGTTTGAAAATGAGGGTGGAAAAGGTCCCATGAAATCTATTCCCCACACATCAAATAGTTCAACCTCCAGGATCCCTTGTTGAGGCATGTCATGACTTTGAAGAAAATATCCAGCCCTTTGGCAACTGTCACAATTACGGACAAACTCTCAGACGTCCTTAAAGATTGTTGGCTTGTAGAAGCCACTTTGGAGGACTTTGGTGGTTGTTCGCTCACCTCCAAAGTGTCCTCCATATTCTGAGCTATGGCAATGCCATAGGATCCTCTGTGCTTCCTCTTCAGACACACACCAGTGGATTATACCGTCTGAGCATCTTTTGAAGAGGCATGGTTCATCCCATAAGTAGTACTTTGCGTCATGCATGAGTTTTCGAGCTTGCTGTTTACTGTATTCCTTGGGATGAACTTTGTAGTTTGCAATGTCTATGAACCAAGGGGCTATCCAAATTGCAAAGAGTTTCTCATTAGGATATATTTCGGATACCTCAGTAGAGGAAAGCGCAGTTCTGGCTACTAGCTTAATCCGAGATAAGTGGTGTGCTACTTGGTTCTCTAACCCTTTTCTGTCTCTGATTTCTATATCAAACTCTTATAGGAGTAGTACCCACCTTATCAGCCTTGGCTTAGAATCCTGCTTAGTGAGAAGATACTTGAGAACAGCATGGTTAGTGTACACAATAACCTTAGAGCCTATTAAATAGGATTTGAACTTGTCAATGGTATAAACCACTGCAAGTAGTTCCTTTTCTATGTTAGTATAGTTCTTCTGTGTGTCATTTAGAACACAATTGGTGTAATAAATGATATGTTGAAGCTTATCATGTCTCTGCCCCAAGACTACGCTAATTGCATGGTCACTGGTATCACACATCAGTTCGAATGGCAAGTCCCTGTTGGGTGCAGAAATAATGGGTGCAGTGATAAACTTGGCCTTCAAAGTTTCAAATGAATGCAAGCACTCCTTGTAAAAAAAATGGAGTGTCAGTGGTCAACAGGTTACACAGGGGCTTTGTAATTTTCGAAAAATCCTTTATGAACCTCCTGTAAAATCCTGCATATCCCATGAAGCTTCTGATTGCCTTTACATTAGTGGGTGGTGGTAATCGCTCAATTAACTCCACCTTAGCTTGATCCACCTCTATCCCTTTGTTTGAAATTCGATGTCCAAGAAAAATTCCTTCAGTTACCATGAAGTGGCATTTTTCCTAGTTTAAAACCAGGTTTGTTTCTAGGCAACATTTCAGAACTAGGGCTAGATGGTCAAGGCAGGATTCAAATGAATCTCCAAAGACAGAAAAGTCATCCATGAATACTTCAAGGAACTTTTCTACCATATCAAAAAAAAATGGAGAGCATACACCTCTGAAAGGTGGCAGGAGCATTACATAAGCAAAATGGCATTTTCCTGTAAGCAAATACTCTATATGAGCATGTGAATGCTGTCTTTTCTTGATGCTGTGGATCCACTACAATTTGATTGTAATTGGAATAACCATCTAGGAAATAATAGAATGCATGCCCTGCTAGCCTCTCTAGCATCTGATCTATGAATGGAAAAGGAAAATGATCCTTCCTTGCAGTGTTATTGAGTCTCTTGTAATCGATACACATATGCCACCCTGTAACTGTTCTTGTGGGAATCATTTTTTCATTGTGAACCACTGCCATTCCGCCCTTCTTAGGTACAACTTGGACAGGGCTCACCCAGGGGCTGTTCAAAATAGGATAAATAATCCCAGCCTCCCAGAGTTTTGTGACTTCTTTTTGGACTACTTCCTTCATAGCTAGATTCAGTCGCCTTTGTGGTTACACCACAGGTTTGGCGTCATCTTCCACCTAGATTTTGTGCATGCATTGGGTTGGACTAATGCCTTTAAGGTCACTTATGGTCCACCCAAGAGCTGTCCTGTGCTTCTTTAGAACTTGGATCAGCACTTCTTCTTCTTGTAGTTCTAAATCAGAGCTTATAATCATAGGATAAGTGTTCTCATCTCCTAGAAATGCATATTTCAAGGATGATAGTAACGGTTTGAGCTCAAGTTTAGGAGGCTCACCCTCTTACTTAGGAGAGCTTTTAAGGTCTCCTTCCTTTCTTCTGGCGCCTCTAAATCAGGCCCGACATCATAAAGGATGTCCTCCATTTTTTCTTTGAGTCTCTCTACTATATTCACTTTTTCCACTAGGGAATCAATGATATCAATGCTCATGCATTCCCCTGGGGTGTTTGGATGCTGCATAGCTTTAACAGCATTCAGCACGAATTTATCCTCATTGACTCTTAGGGTTACTTCCCCTTTTTGAACGTCAATGAGGGTCTATCCCGTGACTAGGAAGGATCTTCCTAAAATGAGGGATGCACTTTTGTGCTCATCCATTTCTAGCACCATGAAGTCTTTGGGGATAGAGCTTATTAATGATGCAGGCATTATGTTAATGCTTGCTCTAAGATTACATAGGGCCGTACTTATGCAGACATCCCTTAGGGTGCATGGTATCATGAAGCTCCCAGGATCCTGAAGTTTCTCAAGTAAGTTCTTCTGGATAATTGCACTGCATTCTTCAGTGAGAAGGACTATTTCTACCTCTCTCCAATCCTTCTTGTGACTTAATATGTCTTTCATGAACTTAGCATAAGAAGGAATCTGTTTAAGAGCCTCTGCAAAAGGAATCTTGATTTCTAGTGTTTTGAGATAGTCTACAAAGTGGACAAACTGTTTATCTTTTTTTGCTTGACAGAGCTTTTGGGAAAATGGCATCTTGGTTTTGTATTCATCACCCTTAGTTGATGCAGATTGAGTGCCTACAGTACTAGAAAAAGGGTTATTTGCTTGCTTAGGAAAGGTGTTATTAGCACTTACATGTGTCTGATCACCCCCGCTTGGGCGTTCAACGCCCTTGCTGCCCCATTCTTGGCGTTCAATGTCAAGAGTACTGTCCCCTCTTTGGCGTTCAACGCCAGAAGTACCCCTTTTGGTTGTTGAACGCCAATGGCATTCCTCCTTGGGCGTTCAACACCCTCAGAGGTTCCTTGGACCGCCGTCAGCTTATTTTCTGTCAGCCTTTCCTCCCCTTCTCTTCTGTTGTTCTGAGGCTGTGTGTTTAAGGTTTTTCCACTCCTCAGTTAGATAGCCTGACATTCTTCTTTTATCTATTTAGATAATTGCTGCCTAGTTTGACTCGGCTGTTTTTCTATATTCTTGTTGGAAGCCTGAGTTTCTTGCAAAGCCTCTTGTAATTCCAACAACTGCTGAGCAAGGGCGTGTAGTTGTTGTCTTACTGAGTCAATGGGTCATTTGTTCTAGAGGGTTAGATTCAGAAGATACTACTTTTACCTCTCCTTTCATAGAAGTCTCTCCAACTGAGTACAGATGCTGGTTGGTGGCAACTGTCTCAATGAGTTCGTGAGCCTCTTCAATTGTTTTCCTCATATGTATAGAACCACCAGCAAAGTGGTCTAGAGACATCCTAGCCACCTCTCTGAGTCCATAATAGAAGATGTCTAATTACACCTATTCTGAAAATATTTCAGTGGGCCATTTTCGTAGCATCATTCTGTATCTCCCCCAAGCGTCATGAAGAGATTCATTATTCCCTTGTTTGAAGTCTTGGATGTCCAGCCTTAGCTGGGTTAACTTCCTTGGAGTGAAGTATTGATTCAAAAACTTATCTACTAGCTGTCTCCAAGGTTTCAAACTAGATTTAGGTTGGTTGTTTAACCATCTCTTTGTTTGGCTTTCACAGCAAACGAAAAAAGCAGCAATCTATAGACATCCTGATTCACTCCTTCAGTGTGCACTATGTCAGCAATCTGTAAGAAATTCGCCAGGAATTCAGTAGGTTCTTCCTGTTGAAGTCTAGAATATCGGCAGTTTTGCTGCACCAGAGTGATTAACTGAGAATTTAGCTCAAAATTGCTTGCTCTGATAGGGGGTATACTGATACTTCTTTCATAGAAGTCAGGAGTGGGGGCTATATAGGATCCCAAAGGACTTTTGAACTATTCATTCCCATTTGGGTCCATGATGGACTCTTCCTGTTCCTGTATACTTAGGTAAAAAATAAGAGAATGAGAAGGTAGGTGTCTTTATATCAGGGTATAGAGCACTTCTAGTGAGATGTCTTGAGAAGACAAGAAGAATGAAGGTAGAGAGAGAGATGGAATTCAAAAATTAGAAGTAAAAAGGGAAACTAGAATTAAAATATTTTTGTTTTTATTTTATTTATTTAAATAATTTCAAAGGAACGAAAGAAATTAGAAGCTAAGATAACTAATTAACTAAGAAGGTTTGAAAATTAATTGTGGTTTTCGAAAATAGGTGAGAGAGAAAAAAGAATTAGAGAGATACCAAACTTTCAAAATTAAGATAAAATAAAACAAGTAACTAACTAACTAACAAGAATTGAAAACAAATTAAAAGATTTGATTTTGAAATTTAATTTTAAAAAAAAGTGAAGATTTAAAATTTAAAAGTCTTAATTTTAAAAAGAAGATAAGATAGGAAGGACTTAAAGTAAGAAGATATGATAAAGATTTGAAAAAGATTTGTAAAGATGGTGCACGAAATTGCAATCACACTTTTGCAATCCCGCACAACTAACCAGCAAGTGTACTGGGTCGTGCAAGTAATACCTTGCGTGAGCAAGGGTCGATCCCACAGAGATTGTCGGCTTGAAGCAAGCTATGGTTATCTTGTAAATCTTAGTCAGGATATCAGAAATTATCAGGATTGATTGTGAAAAGCAAAAGAACATGAAATGATTACTTGTTTTGCAGTAATGGAGAATAGGTTGAGGTTTGGAGATGCTCCATCTTCTGAATCTCTGCTTTCCTACTGTCTTCTTCTTCAAACACGCAAGTCTCCTTCCATGGCAAGCTGTATGTAGGGTTTCACCGTTGTCAATGGCTACCTCCCATCCTCTCATTGGAACGATTCCTAATGCCCTGTCACGGCACGACATTCCATCTGTCGGTTCTCAATCAGACCGGAGTAGAATCCAGTGATTCTTTTGGCGTCTGTCACTAACGCCCCGCCTTCAGGAGTTTGAAGC
>NC_029776.3:44544795-44545293 GCF_000817695.3 Arachis duranensis | reverse complement strand
ACATAATTGGGTGAACCTTTTCAGATTGTGACTCAGCTTTGCTAAAGTCCCCAATTAGAGGTGTCCAAGGTTCTTAAGCACACTCTTTTTGCCTTGGATCACAACTTTATTTCTTTCTTTTTCTTTTTCTTTTCTTTCTTTCTTCTCTTTTTTTTTCGAAAATTTTTTTTTGATTGCTTTTTCTTGCTTCAAGAATCACTCTAATAATTTTTAGATCCTCAATAACAGTTCTCTTTCTCCTCATTCTTTCAAGAGCCAACAATTTTAACATTCTTAAAACAGCAAATTCAAGAGACATATGCACTGTTCAAGCATTCATTCAGAGAGCAAAAAGTATTGTCACCACATCAAACTAATTCAACTAGTTTCAATGATAAATTTTGAAACCCTGTACTTCTTGTTCTTTTGTGATTAAAGCATTTTTCATTTAAGAGAGGTGATGGATTCATAGGACATTCATATCTTTAAGGCATAAAAACTAAGATACTAATGATCATG
>NC_029776.3:44538083-44538384 GCF_000817695.3 Arachis duranensis | reverse complement strand
TAATTGCAGTTCTATGCTCTTGTTAGCAACTTTAGTTTCATTGAGCATCTCTTTAAAATCTGCTAACTGCTCTGTCATCAGGAGCAATTGTTGATTAAGCTCAATTATCTGTTCTTGAGGACTAGGGTCAGTGACTACTGTCATGACTTCCTCTTTTGGAGAGAACTCTTGCTAGAGTACAAATATTGGTTTCTAGCAACAGTGTCTATAAGCTCTTGAGCTTCTTCAATTGTCTTCCTCATGTGTATAGATCCACCAGCTGAGTGGTCTAAAGACATCTGAGCTTTTTCTGTAAGCCCAT
>NC_029776.3:44533312-44536806 GCF_000817695.3 Arachis duranensis | reverse complement strand
CGTTCATGGTTGAGAATGATGATGATTGTCACGGATCATCACATTCGTCCGGATTAAGAACAAGTATTATCTTGGAATGGAAGCAAGCATGATTGAATGAGAAACAGTAGTAATTGCATTAATCCATCAAGATACAGCAGAGCTCCTCACCCCCAGCCATGGGGTTTAGAAACTCATGTTGTGGAAGAAAACGTGTAAAATGTCATAAGGTCATCAAAAGAGTTCTGATACAATTGTCAAAAGATCCTATTAATAGTAAACTAGTAGCCTAGGGTGTATAGAAATGAGTAAATGACGTAAAAATCCACTTCTGGGTCCACTTGGTGTGTGCTTGGGCTGAGCATTGAAGCTTTCATTTGTAGAGACCTTTTCTGGAGTTAAACGCTAGCTTTTATGCCAGTTTGGGCGTTTAACTCCAAATTTTATGCCAGTTCCGGCGTTTAACGCTGGAATTTCTGTAGGTGACTTTGAGCGCCGGTTTGGGCCATCAAATCTTGGGCAAAGTATGGACTATTATATATTGCTGGAAAGCCCAGGATGTCTACTTTCCAACGCCGTTGAGAGCGCGCCAATTGGGCTTCTGTAGCTCCAGAAAATCCGCTTCGAGTGCAGGGAGGTCAGAATCCAACAGCATCTGCAGTCCTTTTTGGTCTCGGAATCAGATTTTTGCTCAGGACCCTCAATTTCAGCCAGAAAATACCTGAAATCACAGAAAAACACACAAACTCATAGTAAAGTCCAGAAAAGTGAATTTTGGCTAAAAACTAATGAAAATATACTAAAATCTAACTAAATCATACTAAAAACATACTAAAAACAATGCCAAAAAGCATACAAATTATCCGCTCATCAAAAGATAAGATTTAAAATTTGATTTTTTTAAAAGATTTAATTTTAAAATTTGAAATTTGAATTTTTAAATTTTGAATTTTGGAAATTGAAATTTAAAATTTGAAATTAAAGTAAGATAAGATAGGATTTTTGAAATTTAAAGAAAGATAAAAAGATAAGATAAAGATTCGAAAAGGATTTGAAAAGATAAGATTTGAAATTCAAAATTTAAACTTTACTAACAAAAAAACCAAACTTAAAATTTTTTAAATCAAGATAAGAAAAGATAGTTAATATTTTAGAAAATCAAAAGATATATTTTTGTATTTTTCGAATTTAAAGGAAAAAGAAAAATAACTAAGAGACACCTGACGGAGGAAAAATGTCGGTGAAGATTTTCACAAAAATGTTGCGTTGCAAGTATAGTTCTAAACCGATAATTAAACCTCAATCAATGTTTAATTTGTTTGTCACAGTACAAACCCAATAAAAATAAACTAAATTATTTAAACCTCGGGTCATCTTTCAAGAAATTGCAGGGAAGTGTATTTATTATTAGTTATCAGATTGTATCTTTTTGGGTTTTGAGTTTAATAAGCAAGGAATGTAAATAACAAGAAAATAAACTAACAACTAAGAAAAGTCCTAGCAAGGGTTGAGAATCGGAATTCCTATCCTCATTATCATTGTAAATTGTGATGATAATTGCAAATTGCTCTCACTTAGTTAACCTCTAACAATCGAAGGAAAGTCAAATGAGCAAATCAACTTGAGCTCACAAGTCCTAATCAAAGGCTAGAGTTAGTGAAGCTCAAGCCAACTAGCAACTTTCAATCACCAACCAACAAGAGACTTTGACAATTCAAGAGTCTCCAAATTACTCAATCTAAGATAAGAATACAAAAATCTAATTTAAAATCCAACCAAGCATTTTATCAAACACTTGGAAGGCACAAAATAAAAACATAGAAAACTAACAAGACATGGCAAAATCTAGGACTAACAATTGCAAGAGAAAACAATAACAACAAATTAAAGAAAGCAATCATAAACATGAAAACATAAAATGCATTAATATAGATCAAAGGAAACAACAAGAATTGGTAACATAAGGAAATCAACAAGAGAAGTAGATAAACCAAAGTACTAGAACAAATAAAAGTAGAGGAAAACAAATTAAAGTAAGGTAGAAATCTAAATTTGAGAAGGAACAAGACTAAAAACCCTAAAACTTAGAGAGAGGAGAGAGCCTCTCTCTCTAGAAACCTACATCTAAAACCTAAAGTGTATGAATGAATAGTGAATGATTGATTCCTTTCAGCTTCACTTTGCAGCCTCTAATCAGTATTTTTAGGCCTAAAATTAGGTCAAAAGTAGCCCAGAAATTGCCCCAGTATTTTCTGTAATTGCAGTACGTGATGCTTTGTCACGCGTACGTGTCGCTTGAACTCGGCACTGGCCACGCGTAGGCGTCAGCCATGCGTGCGCGTCGTATGTATGCTCCACCAGTCACACGTACGCGTCGTCCATGCGTATGCATCGCTGCCAGCTTCTCAAAACTTCAATTATTGTGTCCCTTCCACTTTTGCATGCTCCTTTTCCATCCTCTAAGTCATTCCTTTCTTATAAACCCCGAACACACTCAACATATCACGACATCGAATGATAATAAGAGAGGATTAAAATTAGCAAATTTAAGGCCAAAGAAGCATGTTTTCAATCATATCACAAAATTAGGAAGGGAAATGTAAAACATGCAAATTAGATGAATAAGTGTGAGAATAATGGATAAAATCCACTCAATTCAATACAAAATAAACCATAAAATAGTGGTTTATCAATCTTCCCATACTTAAACATTAGCATGTCCTCATGCTAAGCTCAAGAGAACCAAAAGTGTGAAGGGAAAATGGTAAGACTTATGCAATGCAACTTATCTATATGAATGCAACTAAGTGCAAAATGCTTTTACCTACTTGGTTAAAAGTAAATCAAATTCTCCAAAAACAAATATGAACGAGATTCCACTAAATCAAATCTCAAAATAAAGTACAAGTAGACTTGCAAGAAGAAAGCTCGTGAAAGCCGAGAACAAAGAATCGAGCATCTAACCCTCATTGGAAGTGTATACACTCTAATCGCTCAAGTGTTTAAGGTTCGATTATCTCAATTCTCTACAAATCTTGCTTTTTAAGACTTGCGTTTCTTCTACCAATCAACAAAAATTTAATGCATGAGTACACATATCAAGAGGTCTTTTCAAGGGTTATAATAGGGTTAGGGTCAAGGTAGAAATATATTTGGTTAAGTCGACTAAAAACTAAATCCTTGATTAACCTAAACTTTCCACCTAACCTAAGACAATCCATGTAATCAGAATATAAAATCTAACTACCCATTAACTATGTTTTCCACATATTCATGCATCCAAAATTTGAGTACAATACATATGCATTGCTACCATCATTTACTTTGTGGCATTTTATCCCCTTTTTATTGCTTGATCTTTTTCTTTTCTTTTTCTCTTTTTTTTCTTTTTTCTTTTATCTTATTCTTTTTATTTTTCTTTTCTTTTGTTTTTCTCAATGCATATGATTAAGGTATTGAATGCAAGAATATATGCTCAACTATATTTTTCAAATTTTCATATAAATATACAATAC
>NC_029776.3:44513486-44533095 GCF_000817695.3 Arachis duranensis | reverse complement strand
AAATCATGAACACTCTCACTAGTCTAAGCTAACCAATGATTCAAATTAGGAGCATTTATTATTTTTCACTTAGAGTTAGTGATGAGCTAAAATAATGAATAAATGGGATTAAAAAGGCTCAACAATGGTTTGCAAAGGATGATGAAAAGGATAAGGCCATATGGGTATGTGAGCTATAGTGAAACAAAGGCCTCAATCATGTAAGTGCATGCATACATCAAACAATGGAAATATAGAATAAAGAAAGACAAAGATTACAATTTTAGAGAGAACAACACACACCAAAACAAAATAATGGTTGATAAGATGCAACCAATCAAATAGGTTCAAAATCTCACTGGGTTGGTGTGTTTGAGCTCTAAACCATGTTCCAAAAATAAATTTCTTTAAGCAAGTTCAACAAAAAAATTTATTAAAAGTGAAATGCTATAAAATAGTTTCTTGGAAAAGAATTCGTCACTTCAACCAAGTAGGACATAAATGCAAGCAACTAGCTACACTTGCAATCTATTATGCAATGCAACAACTAACTAACAAAGAAGAGTAAGAATTGGTGTTGGAAAAAGGAATTGTTACCCACAGAAGTCGATATCGACCTCCCCACAGTTAAAGATTGCACCGTCCTCGGTGCATGCAAAGATGTGCAAGTGGACGGGCTGCTACAACTGCAGAGTTTCTTCAAAAGATTGTGCAGAGTGACTTGTTGTTTGCCCCATTTAGAAGCTTTTCCTTTCCTTTCTTGGTGGTCATCCTGAAAGAAGAGAAAAATTAAGAAGAATAACCCATAAATAAAGATATGCAAACAAATAAAATATAGGTGGGCTAATGCCAGTTAATAATGAGGTTCTTAACTACATGATAGTTATAACATGCAAGTGAGAAAATAATATAGGCGAATGGCATATCAATAGTGCAAGAATTGCAACAATGAGGGAGAGAGAGTGGGTTCATATCAATACAAAAGGAATACAAGTGTCATGAAAGATAAGCGTTGACCTATAAATAATATCACCCAACAATGTAAAACAAGTCACTAAGCACCAAAATAATGGAAGAAATATTTTAAACAGATGGGTAAGAAAATTTAACACCGATGGAAAAATAGCAAACTTAGAAAAGAAAATAAAAAACATGCACAAAGTTAAAATACAATGAATGAAAGTATGCAAATGCAATAAGTAAAAGAGAATGAAAGAGAATAAGCTAAGGATGAGAAAGGAGGAGAAGAAAATGAGAAAGGAAGAGGAAAGAATAAGAAAGGAGAGAAGAAAGAAGAAGAAAGGAAAAGAAGAAGCAACGCATAAGCGCCGCCCACGCGTACGCGTGGGTTGCAGAATGAAGAGGTGACGCGTACGCGTGAAAAGTAGAAAAGAGAAAGTGACGTGATAAACCTCAATTTTGTGGTTTATCTTGTGTTTAGTTTGGGGGATTTTATCAACTTATCCCACATTTATTCAATGAAATAGCATGGTTTTGTAATTCTCTCTAAATTTTTGCTTAAGAGTGAAAACATGCTTTTAGGCCCTAAATTTGCCAATTTTAATTCACTTCAATTTCATTCGATACCTTGATGTGTTTGTTGAGTGATTTCAGATTCATAAGGCAAGTATTGGATGGAAGAAGTGAAGAGAAAAGCATGCAAAGTGGAGAATTCATGGAAGGATTTGGAGTGCTTAGAGCAATGCGCATGTGACAGTTGTGCACGCGTGAAGAGGTGCATCGTCCAAGCAACGCGAATGCGTGACAAGAAAAATGCCAGACGACGCGTACACGTCACAGCAGGCACGTGACCTCATTAAAGTGAAAATACTGGGGGCGATTTCTGAGCTTTCCAACCCTAAATCCAACTGATTCCAGAGACTATTTCATGCAGAATTCAAGATGGGGTAAGGGGAAGCAATTAGTTTTAGGTTAGCATCATGTAGGTTAGTTTTTTAGAGAGAAAAGCTCCATCTTCTCTCTAGAATTAGGGATTTAGGTTAATTGCATCGTAGATCTAGGGTTTAATTCTTGCTTTCATCTACTTTTTCTTTACAATTTCTTGTTCTTCTTATTTTTCTTGTTAATTTCCCTTTTCATACCTCTTTTTTATGTTGATGAACTTTTGTTAGATTTGGATTTCCTTTTAATGCAATTTATGTTTTATGTTTCTTTGATGTTGACCTAAGTTGTTATTGTTATTTTCTTACAATTGGTAGTAGTAGATTTTATTATTCCTTACAATTTACCATACTTTCTTTTTATGCCTTCCAAGTGTTTGAAAAAATGCTTGGTTGGATGTTAGAGTAGCTTTTTGAGCATTCTTGGCTTGAAAAGAGAAATTAGGCAATCTTGAGTCATGAATACCTAACTCGTGTTGATGATCTAGAGTTGTTAGTTAATATTGTTTCCATTGATGCTAATATTTTTCTAATTCAATTAGTAAGTTGATTAGGACTTTTGGATTGAGATTAACTAGTCTTATTTGACTTTCTCTCATGTGAAGATAACATTGTACCTTCTTCCATTGTTGGAGATGACTAAATAGGATAAATTCTTGTTAATCATTGTATGATAATTAATGACTAGGATAGTGATACGAAAAAATTAATTTCTTCATAATTATCGGAAAGTATACCGGATCACATCAGGTAATAAAACTCACTAAGAGTGAGGTCGATCCCACGAGGATTAAAGGATTAAGCAATCAATAGTGAATTGATTATTCTAGTTAGATGGTTCAATTTGGAGTGATGAGCAACAAGAAATGGAAATGACATGAAATTAAAAGAAAACAATAAAGAGTAAGAAAGTAAAGAACATAAAAGTAAAGTGCAGGAAAATAAAGTGCTCGAAAGTAAAATGCAAGGAATAGAAAGTACAAAAAAGTAAAGTGTAAGAAAGTAAACGATGGAAAGGTAAATAACTAGAAGTAGAAATAAAAGGAAAGCATTGGGATCAAGAGATATTGCGTTCTCAGGATTAGGGGTGGCAAAACGGGCTGGCCCGCCCCTTCTCTATTTTATAATAAAATTATTTTATCGAATTAGTTTTTTAACAAATAAAGTAATATCTTAAATTAATTATAAATCTATAAAAAATTTATAATTAACCATTATAACTTTTTTCATTGAAAATAACATAACAAAAAATAAGTATCAAAGTCTCAAACATAAGTACATAACAATAATAAAACAAACATATAATCCACACATAAATCCTACTATAATTAAAACAAAACACACAATATAGTTCATAAATAAACAAGACACCTAAAAAAATCTTTAAATCAATCCACATAAATCAATTATCAACTTCCAAATCAATAAAATTTGAATCTGATCTGGAAGTTGAAACACTGCCTCACCTAGCACCTTGAGGATTCACATCTTCACCTTCACCTACAATTAGAAGAATACCCAAATTTAGAACAAGATATAAATACTTAAGTATTATATAAATATTAAATTAGTAACTAACAATCTAATTACCATCAACAAAGCCTTTATTCCATTTGCGAGTATAAATCACAGCTTCAACATTTTCTAGCAACATTCGACTTCTATATTTGTTAATGACAAGAGCTTCAATACTAAAGGCAGATTCCGATGCAACCGTAGTAATTGGAATACTTAATAAATCACGTACTCGGAATACCACAGACAAGGTTTAGACCTTCCGGATTCTCATGAATGCTGCCATCAATCCGGCTTATACCACGAAGATTTTGATTAAGGAATCTAAGAGATGCTCATTCAATCTGATGTAGAATGGAGGTGGTTGTCAGGCACACGTTCATGGATTGAGGAAGTTGATGAGTGTCACGGATCATCACCTTCTCTATAATTAAGCACGAATGAACATCTTAGATAAGAACAAGCGTGTTTGAATGGAAAACAAAAGTAATTGCATTAATTCATTGAGATGCTGCAGAGCTCCTCACCCCCAACAATGGAGATTAGAGACTCATGCCGTCAAAGTGTATAAAATTCAGATCTGAAAATGTCATGAGGTACAAGATAAGTCTCTAAAAATTGTTTAAATAGTAAACTAGTAACCTAGGTTTACAGAATATGAGTAAACTAAGATAATTGGTGCAGAAATCCACTTCTGGGGCCCACTTGGTGTGTGCTGGGGCTGAGACTAAAGCTATCCACGAGCTGAGGCTTTTCTTGGAGTTGAACTCCAAGTTATAACGTCTTTTGGGCGTTCAACTCTGGATCATGACGTGTTTCTGGCGTTTAACTCCAGACAGCAGCATGTACTTGGCGTTCAACGCCAAGTTACGTCATTTATCTTCGCGCAAACTATGGACTATTATATATTGCTGGAAAGCCCTGGATGTCTACTTTCCAACGCCGTTGAGAGCGCGCCAATTGGACTTCTGTAGCTCCAAAAAATCCATTCCGAGTGCAGGGAGGTCAGGATCCAACAGCATCAGCAGTCCTTTTTCAGCCTAACTCGGATTTTTACTCAGCTCCCTCAATTTCAGCCAGAAATCATCTGAAATCACAGAAAAACACACAAACTCATAGTAAAGTCCAGAAATATGATTTTTGCCTAAAAACTAATAATATTCTACTAAAAACTAATTAAAACATACGAAAATCTACATGAAATTACCCCCAAAAAGCGTATAAAATATCTGCTCATCAAATGACCTCATTCTAATCCAAAATGACATTGGAACAACTCGACACGGAGAAGGAAAGCTGGCTGCAAATTGGAAAGGACCCTACCGAGTCATAGACGTGCTAGGAAAGGGCTACTACAAACTTTCCGAACTCGACGGGCGAGAGCTGCCAAGGTCATGGCACGCCTGCAACTTAAGAAGGTACTATAGTTAGGGAGGATAAGGGACCTTGGGACAAGGCACACTCTTTTTCCTGAAAAGGTTTTTTAACAAGGTGCCAGGCCCAAGACCTACAAACTAACCCCCACGTGTATATATTTGCATTTCTCTTAATAAAATTTTTCAGATTTTCTACAAACGTTCAAGTCGTAACGAGGTCCTAATAAAATGGATTGCTATAAAATAGCTTAAAGGCTGGCCGACACCTAAAGTCGACCAGCCCTAACAAAACAAGTTATAAGTAAAGCCCTAGAAAGAGGTCTGGCCAACCCTATAAAAGAGGATTACTATAACTTCGAAGAGCCCGATGTGACGAAGTCGGACTCCTACAAAAGGTTACAAAAGATAATCCCTGAAAGAGACCTAAACAAGGTCCAAGAAAGAGGATTATCAAGTAACTCGACAAGGCCCGACATAACAAAGTCGGCCCGAAAAGATAAAATTACAAAGATAATCCCTGAAAGAGACCTAAACAAGGTCCAAAGAAAGAGGATTATCAAGTAACTCGACAAGGCCCAACATAACAAAGTCGGCCTGGGCAGATAAAGCTACAAATGATAAATCCCTGAAAGAGACCTGAACAAGGTCCAAGAAAGAGGATTATCAAAGAACTCGACAAAGCCCACATGACGAAGTCGGCCCGAAAAAGATAAAAGGTACAAAAGAGATCTGAACAAAGATCCAAAAGAATTACCTAGTAACGAAACAGGGACCGACGTGAGAAAGTCAGACTAAAGCTACAAAAAGTTATAAAAAGTAACCCAAGGGGTTGCTAGAAATAACTCAAGAAAAGATCAACTGAGGAAATCAACCAACAAAAAGGAAGTGGCTCGACCCAATAGGCCTCGACCTCACCAAAAGTAATCAAAAGAGGATGAATAAAAAACAACTCTGGAAGATTCCAGAAAGCTGCAAGCAAGCATATCGTGAAAAACAAGGCAGTTACCATAAAAGAAAGACTCAAGAGGCCGCTTGGAGCCATCCCCAAGAGCCAAGAGAAACTATTTTGTTTTTCAAAATAAAGTTGCTAAAAGTAGCAACTATCAACAGTCAACAAAAAACATTTACAAAAAGTTCAAACGCCCACAGACCGGGCTATGCACAAATTTATCAAGAATAATCACAGAGAGTCCAAAGGCTTCCCAATAGCAACATCAATAGGAGGTAAAGGAGGACGAGTCTGGAGAGGCACCGCATCCACCGTCCCGTCGCCACGATTCAAGATCTGACAGTCAGAATCTGGCTCAATTACGATCGAGGGGGCTGAAGGAACCGGCATGGTAAAAGCTTTTAGAGGAGGTGCAGGAGGTGGTTCAATATCATCATCAGGATCATCCGGGACAATCTTGCCATCCTTTACTACGTTATCAAGACTAACAAGAGTCAAATCGGCACCAGGGGCAACAATCCGGAACTGCTCTATCAGGTTCTCATAGGCGGCAGTCACACTACCCACAAGATGACCCTGAAGCTCGGCATAATCAACCCGAGCAGTTTTCAAGTCATCTCGGAGACGCACCAACGCCCTATAAGCTGAGACATAGCTATCCTTGTGCTTCAATGCCATGTCCTCAGCCAACTTCAAAGAAGCCGCCAAGGCGATAGAGCTAGCCTTCTCACCCTCCAGTTCCTTTTCCACTTTCACCAACTTCACCTCTAATTCCTCCTTCAGACCCTTAATCCGATCAAACTCTGATTTAGCCTCCTCCATGAAAGATTTAGTAACATGAATCGGGATACCCTGAGCAGTCCGAAAAATGGCCGCACCCATATGTGCCATCTTCACACTATTTTTGGTAATGAAATCTAGGTGCTGAAGAAGGGACACATCATCCATAGAAAGCCCACCATAAGGAACAATCTGCTGGTCGACAAGCTCAATAGCATCAAAATCCGGGGCATCCAGGTTAAAGGGCTCATATATTTTCTGTTTTTTCAAAGGAGGAGCACCAGAAGCAGCAGCGGAAGATTGTGGGAGATCTACCAGACGAACCCAAGGAGTAGGGATCACCCTCCTCGGGCCAGGGGAACTCAGCACAGGCGGCTTCGTGATGGTTTGGGAGGACCCCTCCCCAGCCGCCTTGACTAAGATGTTTTGGGCAGCGGCTACCTTCTTGGCCTTTTTAAAAGCCTTCATGGAGTCGTTGTTCTTCGACATTTCTGAAAAACAGGAAAGACAGAATCAACAAACAAAGCCATGGAGCACAGGAAAAAATAGAATAAACTAAAAACATGTCAGACAGTACCCAACACATTTCGGACTAAAGATGGATCCCCCCAGAAATTTCTTGGTATCCAGATACTGGGGCTCCTCCCAAATATCCTCCAACACACTTACAAATGCCTGTTCGACCTCGTCCAACATCTCCCAAGTATACCGGGATACCATGACATTCTTTTGCCACTCAAGAGGAAAAGCGGGTTCATCATTTTCATCAAGAAAAAAGGGGCGAACACCCTCAACAACTCGAACTTTAAAGAAATAGTTTTTGAAGTTCTTAAAAGACTCGTCATACATGGCAAAGACTTTGTGCCCCTGAGCAGATCTAAAAGAAACCCAAGAAGCTTTCTTTTTTGAAGAGGCCCCAGGCTTGGCCGAAACAAACAAATAGAGGAAAAGAGTTAGAGAAGGCTTGATGCCTAACTCTTGACACAGCAGCTGAAAAATCTTTATAAAACCCCACGAATTGGGATGAAGCTGGGATGGAGCAATGTTACATGACCACAACAAGTTGATCTCAAAGGCAGAAAAAGGAAAAGTAACGTTCAACTGACTAAAGAAATACTCGTAAGCATTGAAGAAGGGACGCTCCCCCTCAAGGGAAGTAGGAAAGCAGACTCTCTCATCAGAACCAGGCACTACAAGCTCGTAATCCCTTTCTTGGGCATCACTACCACAAACCCTATGATGCTTTCGCAGCTCTATACAAAAATCTGAGTCCACCACAGAAATACATAGAAGAACCATAGAATCCACCCAATCAGCCATGCCCTCAGGGACTTGGGAAGACGTCTCAATAATATTTTTGCGAGAAGCCATGAGGCCAACTAGTCCTACAGTAAAGAAAAGAATATTGGATTACCAAAACACATCTCGGGCAACAACAAAACAACTCGGCTACACAATCAAGCATGGTATAAGGAACAAAAGGAGACCTAGGACCTACACGAAAGATCCAGGGGCGTCCTTTGGAGGCAACCACAGAACAAGAACTCAAGGGACCTACGAGTTTACACCCCAGCAACGACCCTTCATTCTTAACCAGAAACCATCAAAGAAATCACCATCTTCGTCAAAAGAAAAAATCGACAAAACAAAGCCACCAAAGGAGCAACCTTTTTTCAAAACGCAGCAACTTGCAAAACCCTAAATGGCACTAAACCACCAAGAAATCCAGTCGAAAGCATACAGAAAGATGAAAAGAAAATCAGAAACATACATCATAGCGACAGTCAAGCATAGTGGTACGAAAAGATTCAAGCTTTCCAACAACAACTCAGGCAAAATCAAAACTTTATTGAAGAATCACACTCCAAAATAAAGACAAGAAACGAAGAAAAGGTTCGAGCTTTCCAAGGCGTCATCAAAAGGATCAAAAGCAAAAGTAGCAGAAATAAAAAGGTGAGAAAGAGAGCAAAACCAACCTGGAAGAAGGAAGAAAACTTTGAAAAGCGAGTAGCAGAGAATCGATCACAAAGCAGAAGCACCAAAGCGAAGGCCAAAGCTTCACAGAGAGACGAGAAGTGCAGAATGAGAAACGGCGAAAGAAAAGGGAAGTTACGGGGAAAGAAAAACCGTCTCTTGGATACAAAAATTTGAAAAGAGAAAAACAAAAGAAACGGAACAAATTAATGGGGGCATTAAAAACCCTCGTGCATTCCCAAGGAAAATGCTAAAAGGCAAAAGCACGCGCTTTCAGAAGAAACGACACAGAAACATTCCGCATTCAAAGAAAGAGCTCTACGGAAAGATACAGCGACAAAATGCTCGAGTTTGGCTTTACCCGAGAAGGCTCAAAGTCCTAAAAACCAAGACTCGGCCTCTAGATAAAAGACTGAGCTTGAGCAGGGGCACTGTTCATACCCTGGGTCGAGCTGTCCGACCCGGGATGTTCTACAGACAAAGCGACCGACTTCTTCAGGTCAGGACAACCCGATCTCTTCTCAAAAAGCTCGGCCAAGTCACAGACGGCCCAAACAAAGGGCCCAAAATAGAGGAACACGTCCCAAATCCAAGGGCGGCCCAAGCCCGTAGAGATAAAGGTGGTTCCCTTGAAGATAAGAGGACCCCAGTCAAAGATAAGATAAAGATAAGATAAGGTAACTAACTTATCTTATCTAAGAAGGTCACTCTACACCATTATAAATACACTAGAGCACCCAGGTATAACTCATACTCTGATTCTACATAAAAACCTGCTTAATACCCTTGCTAACTTAAGCATCGGAGTCCCTTGTAGGTACCACCACCCTCCGGTGACAAAGGATCAGCAGCATTGTCAGTCCAGCAAACCGGACACATCATCTCCGATCAGCACAGAAGATCTCGTCCAAGATTGACCTACAGTTTCAGGTAACCCTCGGAACAAGTTCCAATATGGAGCAACTAAGGATGGAGCACTAAGAACACTCCATTATCCTCCATGAAATTAGAGAGGACCAAAGAGCCATGAGGGAGGAGCAACAAAGGTATGGAAGAAATATTGAGGAGCTCAAGCACTCCATAGGATCTTCAAGAGGAAGAACTAGCCGCCATTACTAAGGTGGACCCGTTCTTTAATTTTCTTGTTCTTATTTTTCTATTTTTTGGTTTCTTGTGCTTTATGTTTTATCTATATTTGTGTCTTTATTACATGATCATTAGTGTCTAGTGTCTATGCCTTGAAGCTATGAATGTCCCATGAATCCTTCACCTTTGTTAAATGAAAAATGTTTCTATTTATAAAAGAACAAGGAGTGCATGAATTTTGAATTCTATCTTGAAATTAGTTTAATTATGTTGATGTGGTGGCAATACTTTTTGTTTTCTGAATGAATACTTGAACAGTGCATATTTTTTATATTGAAATTTATGAATGTTAAAATTGTTGGCTCTTGAAAGAATAATGAAATAAGAGAAATGTTATTAATAATATGAAAAATAATAAAATTGATTCTTGAAGCAAGAAAAAGCAGTGAAAAACACAAAGCTTGCGAAAAAAAGGGCGAAAAAAATGAAAAAGAAAGAAAAAGAAAAAGCAAGCAGAAAAAGCCAGTAACCCTTTAAACTAAAAGGCAGGGGTAAAGAGGATCTAAGGCTTTGAGCATCAGTGGATAGGAGGACCCAAAGGAATAAAATCCTGGCCTAAGTGGCTAAATTAAGTTGTCCTTAACCATGTGCTTTGAAGAACGAAACTCTCGTGCGATCTAGAATTTTCACAAATAAATTCCCGTTGTAAGTATAGCTTCTAGATCGACAAGAATCCTTTCTTACAAACGTTTGGTTGTCACAAGTAACAAACCCAATAAAAATAATTAACCGAAGTATTTAAACCTCGGGTCGTCTTCTCAAGGAATTGCAGGGAAGTATGATTTATTATTGGTTATGGAAAACAGTATTTTTGGATTTTGAAAGGGTTTTGAATAGGAGAGATAGATTGCAGGAATTAATAAATTAATAACTAAAAACTCTTGGCAAGGTATGAAAACTGGAAGTTCTATCCTAGTTATCCTTATCCTCAAATTGCATTAGTTAAGAAAATCCTAACATGAAAGGTTCATAAGCCAATTTGGCAAACTAAAATAAAATAATAGAATGAATAAAAGTAGAAAAGAAATTGAAGTAAAGGAACATTGAACCTGTAATTGAAAAGAAGTAGCCTAAACATAATACAAATCCTAAATCCTAGTCCTAATCCTAATTCCTAAGAGAGAGAGAGAGGCTCCAATCTTTATAGCCTCTAATCTGTGCTTTCTGGGCCGAAAACTTGGTCAGAAAGAGCCCAGAATTTGCTGGTTATGAAATCAAACACGCTGATTTTTGTCACTGCGACGTGTCCGCGTGGAGTACGCGTTCGCGTCGCTTAGCTGTACGGCGACTATGAGAAATTATATATCAAATCGAAGCCCCGGATGTTAGCTTTCCAACGCAACTGGAACCGCATCATTTGGACCTCTGTAGCTCAAGTTATGACCGTTTTAGTGTGAGACGGTCAGGTTGACAGCTTTGCAGTTTCTTCAACTTCTTGTGTTCCTTCCACTTTTGCATGCTTCCTTTCCATCCTCTAAGCCATTCCTGCCCTGTAATCTCTGAAAACACTTAACACACATATCAAGACATCAAATGGTAATAAGAGAGGATTAATAATTAGCAATCTAAGGCCAAAGAAGCATGTTTTCAATCATAGCACAAATTCTGGGAAGGAATTGTAAAACCATGCAAATCATATGAATAAGTGGGCAAGGACTTGATAAAAACCATTCAATTGAGCACAAGATAAACCATGAAATAGGAGTTTATCAACCTCCCCACACTTAAACATTAGCATGTCCTCATGCTAAGCTCAAGAGAAGCTATAAAGGAGTGAAGAGGAATGATAGAGAGTATGAAATGCAACCTATCTATGTGAATGCAACTACATGCTAAGATGTTACTTGGTTAAAAGCAAACAAGTTCTTCAAGACAAATACAAACCAAATTCCACTAATTCAAATTGTACAATAAAAAGCAAGTAAACTTGTAAGAAGATAGCTCATGAAATCAGGGAATATAGAATTAAGCACTGAACCCTTACTCGTAGTGTATATCACTCTAACTCTCAAGTGTCTAGGGTCAATCACTCTACCCTTCTCTAATCATGCTTTCTAAACTTTGTTCTTCATCTAACCAATCAACAAATATTTAGTATACCAATGCAAACATCATGAGGTCTTTCCAAGGTTGTAATGGGGCTAAGGTAAAGGTGAGGATGTATGTATAAGGTTAAGTGAGCTAACAAAGTGAATCCTTGATTAGTCTAAGATCTCACCTAACATACACACTTTATATAATTTAAAATGCTTTACCTAGCTACCCAAATTTTTCCCACTTTTGTATTACATGCTCATGTATCAAACTTATTTTTGAGTTTTGTCCCATGTGCATTAATTCTTTTTATTTTGCATTTGGGGTAATTTTTTTTGTGTATCCCCTTATTTAATTACTTAAAAAAAATTTATCAATGCACATGGTAATTTAATTATTTTGATTTCACATGAGCATGCTTTCCAAATTTTGAAATAACTTATCTAGTTTAATTCCCCTTTTTTCCTATCATCCCATGTTCCCATAAAATTTTCCACACTTAAATTATACACAATATCTATCTTAAGCTAACCAAGGATTCAACTTGGGATTTTTATTTTGTTTTTCTGCTTAAGGCTAGTAATGTGGTTATAAAACAAAAGAGGGGGTCAAAAAGGCTCAAGGGGGCTAACAAAGGTGATTGAAAGGGTAGGCTATTTGGGATAAGTGAGCAAAAACAAGTAATGGCCTCAATTATATGCAAGCATGTAAATACACTAAATAATGGACATATAAAATGGAACAAAGCAAAGATTGCAATTATAGAGAAGAAAACACACAAGAATAAAATATTTATGGTTAAATATTGTAACCATGTATTTAGGCTCAAAGTCTCACAGGTTGTGTGTTCTAGCTTTTAACTATGTTCCAAATACAACTTCCAAACAAGTTTAACACAAAAGTTTTGATTTAAATTAGTGAAATACTATAAAAATTTCTTGAAAAAGAAAATATTACTTCAACCAAGTAGTGACTAAATGCATAAAATCAAACAAACATGCAAATGCAACAATGAACTAACAAATAAATAGAATATCGGTGTTGAAAAGAAGTTAACTAACCCCTGGAAGTCGGTATCGACCTCCCCACACTTAAAGATTGTACCGTCCTCGGTGCATGCTAAGATGTACAGGTGGATGGGTGGCTCCGCAGCTAGTGCTTTTTTTGTTCCTTTCCTTGCTAGTGGCTTGGGAGTAGCTTTCTCTTTACCTTTTTTGGTGGCCATCCTGAAAGGGAAAGAGCCATCCTAAAAGAGAAAGAGTAAGGACGTTAAAACTTCAAGGGTTAGAGCAAGGAAGAGAGCGAGAAAGGTGGTAATCAATGCACAATAAAGAAGAATGACGTTAACACGTGGTCATGACTATATGTGAAAAGTCATCAATGGAAATATATCAAGTACATGTAATGACAATTAAATGCAAGATGTTTATTGGCATGCTAACAAAGGCATGAGTAGCATAGATCAAGCATTCAATGTCCAAGTTAGATTACCAAGTCTTTCAAACTAACAACATATTTGTAATAACAATTATATTTAATTAATAAATATAAAAAGGGTTTTGTGAAAAGCAAGCATTTAGAGTAGTAGAATAAAAGAAATCTAAAAATAGTGCACAATGCCATACGGGCGTTTTCACAAACACATAGCATGCATGGTAAATAAGTTATTGAATGTATTAAATTGAACATGCAAGCAACCCTTTAAAAAGTAACATATAATTGTCAAACAATTTCTTTAATAATCCACAAGCAAAATATAGAAAATAATGACACAAATAAATTTCTAACACTAATGAAAATAATGCAATGAATGAAAGTATGAAAATAAATTAAATGAAATAGAATGGAAGTAAAGAGGGATGAGAAGTTAAAGAGATGAAGAAGAAGAAAGTAAGAAAAGGAAGAAGAAAGAAGAAAAGATAGAAGAAATTAGGATTAGAAAAGAAAATATAAGATAATTGGTGTTGATCTGGATAAGTTGTGCGGCGCAGGTGACGCGAACACGTGGGTCACGCGATCACATGATGTGTGATAATTATCAGGTGACGCGGACACGTGGGTCACACGATCGCGTGGCCTGATTTGTGCGATTGCCACGAGTGCAGCCGTGTGTTCTCGCAACTCTCTGTTTTAAACTCTTATTGCCAAATTTTTGGGTGACGCGATCGCGTGAATGGCCATATTTTGAAAATGACACGGACGCGTGGGGCATGCGTTCGCCTGGTAGAGCTTGTGCTTCTAGCATGAGTCCAGCCCCACTCCATCATAACTTTATGCCAAACACCTTATTACGTCGATTTTACAAGGCCACACATTCGCGTGGGTAACGCGAACGCGTGGAGAGGCTATTTCGCTAACGACGCGAGCGCGTCATCCACGCGGTCGCATGGATTAATTTGTGCCAAAGGCACACCTCCAGCCACACTTTCGCGTGACTCTGTTTCTTTTCTTCTCGTGTCCAAGGCACCTATGACGCAGACGCGTCATCGACGCTGTCGTGTCGCGTGCTCCCTTTTTTTTTTAATAATGCAGTATGCAGAATGCAATGCCAATATGAATGTTATGCATGATTCCATGTCCAATCAAAACTCAAAAATAAACAAAACATACTAGAATTAAAACTGAAAAAGGAACGATCATACCATGGTGGGTTGTCTCCCACCTAGCACTTTTAGTTAAAGTCCTTAAGTTGGACATTTGATGAGCTTCCTGTTATGGTGGCTTGTGCTTGTATTCATCCAAAAATCTCCACCAATGTCTGGAATGCCATCAGCCTCCGGGATCCCAAACAAGGCATGTAAAGCCCTTGAGCAATTTCAAGCAGGTTCTCAGGCTTCTGGGGTGGTGAATGTCAGAATAGATTCCAGGATCCCAAACTTTGCTTTTACACCCGTCTTTGTCTTGATCTGTATTTTTCCAGTCGGGTGGTAAGTAATCTGAATTCTCACTGCAGCGACCAAACAGCTTCTGAGACCCATCCAATTAAGCTTGACACCAATCCTTGCACTTCAAATTAAAGCGTGGAATCTTATTGAATCTTGTATACCACCTCGGAGCACGATCCATTTTCCTCTTACTCTTAAAGCCACAAAGAGCTCTAAGCTGACCATCCGTCTCCAATAGCCCATATTCAAGTGGAATTAGAAAGCTAAGGGATATGAATTTTACCCACTTGAATATTGTGAAGGATGATGGCAACTTAGGGGGAGGGGTCTCCAACAACTATGGCAAAGTGATTGCAGGCTTTACTCCCGTGTGTTCTTTCGTGACACTTTCCACCATTTTGCAAGCTTCTTCACTATCAACCACTTCTTCTTGGTAACTTTCTTCCAATTTAATCTCTTCTTCATTGCTTACCAAGGGCATGGGAGGCTGTGCATTTTCTTCTTTAAACTCCATGTCAAGTCCAATGGAAGAGGATTCAAATGTAGATAAGAATTCATCAATGATTGAATCCATCTCTTGATCATCCCCTTCAAAGTCTTCAACCATGATATGCCTTGGAGGTTATACACCCTCCTCAACATCAACATCAAACACCTTGGAAGGAGGCTCTATGAATGGACTTCCCAATGGAGGCTCAGCATCTCCTAAGTCTTCGACCACTTCTTCTTTTTCAATAATTCCGGCTTCCTCCACTTGTTCCAGTACAAAGTCATGATCCTTACTATTCACTGGAGTTTCTAGTATCTCCTTCATGTTACGTTCTTCATTAAATTCTCCACATGAAGCCATGGGGGTTCCTTGAGTGTCCAAACGTCTGGAAGGTAATTAATTTATTGCTTGCTCCAGTTGATGAAGGGTTGCATGAAATTGATCTACTATTTCCTTGAGGCGAGCCTGTGATTCTTGGGTCGATGGATATGGATATGGTGCATAGGAAAGTGTGGTTCTCGGGAGTAATTGGATTGGAATTGGTGTGGATATAGGTTAGGGTCATATGGAGGTGAATGGTGGAAAGGGGCTTGTGAGTTTGGTGGTTCAAAGGTATGTTGTAAAGGTGGTTCGTAAGCATAGGGTGGGGCTTGTTGGTAACTACAAGGGGGTCCACCATATCTATCATCTTGGTATGCATTGTAGAATGGTCTTCGTTCATGATATCTTGGAAGGTGTTGTTGCTTAAAGGGTTGATCAGATCCTCTTGGCTCCGTCCATCTTTGATTGCTTTGACCTTGATGCATATTCCTGTTATAGCTTCCTCTTCCTGCAACATAGTTGTAACCAGACTCATAGCCAAAGGGGTGAGAGTTCATAGTAGTAGGAGAAAATTAGAAACAAAAACTAACGAAAAGAAGATATTTTGAAAAAAGATATGATTTTTGAAAAAAAAAGATAAGATAAGATTTTGAAAAATATATGATTTTTGAAAAAAAAAAGATAAGATTTTGAAAAAGATATGATTTTTGAAAAAAAATAAGATAAGATAAGATTTTAAAAAAGATATGATTTTTGAAAAAAAAAAGATAAGATAAGATTTTGAAAAAGATATGATTTTTGAAAAAAAATAAGATAAGATAAGATTTTGAAAAAGATATGATTTTTTTTAAAAATATTTGAATTTTGAAATTTAAAACTAAGATAAGATAAGATAAAATTTTAAAATAAAAATCTGAAATTTTTTTTTTTGAAAAATATTTACAATAACCAATAATAAGGCACACGTTTGCAATTTCCCGGCAACAGCACCATTTTGAAGAACGAAACTCTCGTGCGATCTAGAATTTTCACAAATAAATTCCCGTTGTAAGTATAGCTTCTAGATCGACAAGAATCCTTTCTTACAAACGTTTGGTTGTCACAAGTAACAAACCCAATAAAAATAATTAACCGAAATATTTAAACCTCGGGTCGTCTTCTCAAGGAATTGCAGGGAAGTATGATTTATTATTGGTTATGGAAAACAGTATTTTTGGATTTTGAAAGGGTTTTGAATAGGAGAGATAGATTGCAGGAATTAATAAATTAATAACTAAAAACTCTTGGCAAGGTATGAAAACTGGAAGTTCTATCCTAGTTATCCTTATCAATGGTGATGAGAATTATATTTTTGCTACCACTAAGTGAACATTTAACTATGAAGGTAAGTCAAGTGGATAAATCAATTTAACACCCAAAGTCCTAGTCAACTCCTGAGGAAAGACTAGAATTATAAGAATCTAAATCAATCAGCAAAGATATCAATTATCAATCACGATGAGTTTGACAACTCAAGAGTTACCAATTAATCAACCAGAACCAAGAATATAGAAAACTAAATAAAAATCATATATCTAAAAATAACTCAAATTGCATTAGTTAAGAAAATCCTAACATGAAAGATTCATAAGCCAATTTGGCAAACTAAAATAAAATAATAGAATGAATAAAAGTAGAAGAGAAATTGAAGTAAAGGAACATTGAACCTGTAATTGAAAAGAAGTAGCCTAAACATAATAGAAATCCTAAATCCTAGTCCTAATCCTAATTCCTAAGAGAGATGAGAGAGCCTCTCTCTCTAAAAACTACATCTAAATTATGAAAAGTGAAATATGAATGAATGTATGTTCTATCTTGTTTCCAATCTTTATAGCCTCTAATATGTGCTTTCTGGGCCAAAAACTGGGTCAGAAACAGCCCAGAATTCGCTGGTTATGAAATCAAACACGCTGATTTTCGTCACTGCGATGCGTCTGCATGGAGCACGCGTTCGCCTCGCTTAGCTGTATGGAGACTATAAAAAATTATATATCAAATCAAAGCTCCGGACGTTAGCTTTCCAACGCAACTAGAACCGCATCATTTGGATCTCTGTAGCTCAAGTTATGACCGTTTTAGTGCGAGAGGGTCAGGCTAACAGCTTTGCAGTTTCTTCAACCTCTTGTATTCCTTCCACTTTTGCATGCTTTCTTTCCATCCTCTAAGCCATTCCTGTCCTGTAATCTCTGAAAACACTTAACACACATGTAAAGGCATCAAATGATAATAAGAGAGGATTAATAATTAGCAATCTAAGGCCAAAGAAGCATGTTTTCAATCATAGCACAAATTCTGGGAAGGAATTGTAAAACCATGCAAATCATATGAATAAGTGGGCAAGGACTTGATAAAAATCACTCAATTGAGCACAAGATAAACCATGAAATAGGGGTATATCATGCTTGTGTCATGAAGGTCCAAGTGAAAAGCTTGGGATTGAGTGGTTAAAGTCGTGATCCAAAGCAAAAGAGTGTGCTTAAGAACTCTGGACACCTCTAACTGGGGACTCTAGCAAAGCTGAGTCACAATCTGAAAAGGTTCACCCAGTTATGTGTCTGTGGCATTTATGTATCCGGTGGTAATACTGGAAAACAAGATGCTTAGGGTCACGGCCAAGACTCATAAGTAGCTGTGTTCAAGAATCAACATACTGAACTAGGAGAATCAATAACACTATCTGAATTCTGAGTTCCTATGGATGCCAATCATTCTAAACTTCAAAGGATAAAGTGAGATGCCAAAACTATTCAGAAATAAAAAGTTACTAGTCCCGCTCATCTAATTAGAACTAAGCTTCATTGATATTTTAGAATTTATTGTATATTCTCTTCTTTTTCTCCTATTTTGTTTTCAGTTGCTTGGGGACAAACAACAATTTAAGTTTGGTGTTGTCATGAGCGGATAATTTATACGCTTTTTGGCATTATTTTTAGGTAATTTCTAGTATGTTTTAGTTACTTTTTAGTATTTTTTTTAGTTTTTAGGCAAAATTCACATTTCTGAACTTTTGACGTTAGGATTTTTGCTAGTAAAGAATTTTGTAAAAATATAGTCGCGTTGTGAGTATAGATTCTAAACCAACAGAAAATCCCTTCGTACAAACGTTTTGGTTGTCACAAGTAACAAACCCCTAAATAAATTGATAACCGAAGTATTCAAACCTCAGGTCGTCTTCTCGTTGCAGGGAGGTATGTTCTTATTATTGGTTATGAGTCTTGTAAATTGGGGGTTTTGAAAGTAAGGAAGAAGTATATTAATTGACAGGTAAAATAAATAAATAACTGTAAAATAAAATCTTGGCAAGATATGAGAAATTAGAAGTCCTATCCTAATTATGCTTATTGATGGTGATGAGAATTGAGTTTTAATCCCACTTAGTTAACCTTTACTAAAGCAAAGGAAAGTCAAGTGGACTAATTAGTCTGATCCTCAGGTCCTAGTCAATTCCTAAGAAAGGACTAGAATTATTGGAATTCAATTCAATTAGCAAAAATAGTAATTATCAATCACGATGAGTTTAATAACTCAAGAGTCACCAATTAATCAACCAGAGCCAAGAATATAGAAAACTAAATTAAAATCATAAATATCTTAAATACCTCAAATTGCATGGAGATGTCAATTCTAACATGGACAATATTCATAAGCTAATTAGGCAACATAAATCAAATACAAATAAAAGCTTCAGAATAAACAAAAATAGAAGAGAAACATAAATTATTGAACCTGGTATGAAGAAACAATCCTAATCCTAATAGAAATCCTAATCCTAAGTCCTAAGAGAGAGGAGAGAACCTCTCTCTCTAAAAACTACATCTAAAACCTAAAATTGTGAGTAATGATTCAATGTTTCATTCTGCTCCACTCCCAGCCTCTAATCTGTGTTTTCTGGGCCGAGAACTGGGTCAAAAACAGCCTAGAAATCACTCCAAGCACTTTCTGGTCGGTACAGGTCGCGGCAAAGTGACGCGGAGGCGTCATCCACGTGTTTGCGTGGAATGAGATTCGCAGATGCGACGTGTCCACGTGGAGCGCGTGTTTGCGTCGCCTATCTATACGGCCACTATGGCAAATTATATATCAAATCGAATCCCCAGACGTTAGCTTTCCAACGCAACTGAAACTGCATCATTTGGATTTTTGTAGCTCAAGTTATGATCATTTTAGTGCGAGAGGGTCAGGCTGACAGCTTTGCAGTTCCTTCAACTTCTTGTATTCCT
>NC_029776.3:44495494-44513320 GCF_000817695.3 Arachis duranensis | reverse complement strand
CAAACCATAAAATAGTGGTTTATCAACCTCCCCACACTTAAACATTAGCATGTCCTCATGCTAAGCTCAAGAGAAGCTATAAAGGAGTGAAGAGGAATGATAGAATGTGTGAAATGCAACCTATCTATATGAATGCAACTACATGCAAAGATGATCCTACCTACTTGGTGAAAAAATAAATAAATCTTTCAAGAATAAATATGAAATGGATTTCACTAATTCAAATCACAAAATACAATACAAATAACTTGCAAGAAGAAGATAGCTCATGAAAGCATGGAACATAGAATTAAGCAATGAACCCTTACTAGTAGTGTATATCATTCTAACTCTTAAGTGTCTAGGGTCAATTCTCTCAATTCTCTACTAATCTTGCTTTCTATAGCTTGCTCTTCATCTAACAATCAACAAAAATTTAATGCACCAATACACAAATCAAGAGGTCTTTTAAGGGTTGTAATGGGGTTAGGGTCAAGGTAAGATTGTATTTAGCCAAGTGGACTAAAATCTGAACCCTTAATTAACATAAACTTTCCACCTAATTTAAGACAATCCATTTAATTAAAATACAAAATCTAACTTCTCATTAACTGTGTTTTCCATATATTCATGCATCCTAAATTTGAGTTCAGTACATATGCATTGATACCAACACTTACTTTGGGGCATTTTGTCCCCTTTTATTATTTGCTTTTTTTCTTTTTTTTCTTTTATTCTTCTCAATGCATATGATTAAAGTATTGAATGCAATAATATGTGCTCAACTATTATTTTGCACATTTTCACACAAAGTCTAACATACTCAATTTCCAAACCAAATGTTTCCAAACCCACTTTCCCCACACTTAATTCATGAGCACTCTCACTAGTCTAAGCTAATTAAGGATTCAAATTAAGGACATTATTGTTTTTCGTTTAGAGTTAGTGATGAGCTAAAGTAAAGAATAAGGGGTAAAATAGGCTCAACATTGGTTTGCAAAGGATAATGAAAGGGTAAGGCCATATGGGTATGTAAGCTCAGTGAAATGAGGCCTCAATCATATAAGTGCATGCATACATCAAACAATGGAAATATAGAATTAAGCAAGACAAAGATCACAATTTTAGAGAGTAAAACACACAAAAATAAAATATATTGGTTGATAAAATGCAACCAATCAAATAGGCTCAAAATCTCACTGGTTTTGTGTGTTCGAGCTCTAAACTATGTTCCAAAATAATATTTCTTCATACAAGTTTTTTTTAAAGTTTTTAATTCAAATTAGTGAAATACTATAAAAAGTTTCTTGAAAAGGAAAATGTGACTTCAACCAAGTGGTAAAATATGCGCAAAATAAAACAGACATGCAATCAAACATGCAAATGCAACAATGAAAAACAAAAATTGGTGTTGAGAAGGGACTAACTAATCCGTGGAGATCGGTGTCGACCTCCCCACACTTAAAGATTGCACCGTCCTCGGTGCATGCAAAGATGTGCAGGTGGGCGGGGGTTGTGGTTCCTCAGCTGGTGCTCGTTGTAGAGTCTTTCTCTTTACTCTTCCTGGTGGCCAGCCTGAAAAAGGGAGAAGAGAAAGGGACATGAAGTCAAAGGGATAGAGCAAGGGAGAGGGCAGTACTAGTAAGAATCATGCCAAAATAAAGAAGAATGTCATTAACACATGATCGCAATTCCATGAAATTAGGACATCAATGGAAGCATAGCATGATAAATTGAGGCAATTAAATGCAAGATGTTTATTGGCATGCTGGCAAAGGCATGAGTAGCGTAAATCAAGCATTAAAAGCCTTAATATATTATTAGTCGTGAGAAACCAACAATAACGTTTGTATTGACAATTATATTTAATTTATAAAATATTGAAAAGGGTTTTGTGAAAAACAGGCATTAGAGTAGAAGGATAGAATAATTAAGAATGCACAATGCCATACGAGCTTTTTCACAAACACAAAGCATGCATATTAAATAAGGTATGGAAAGTATTAAATTGAACATGCAAGCACCCTAAAAAAATATATAATTGTCAAGCAATTTCTTAACAATTCACAAGCAAAATAATGACCCAAATAAATTTCTAACACCAATTGAAAGGAAAAAAGAAAGAAAAAGAAAGGAAGGAAGGAAGAAATAAGAAGGAAAAGAAAAGATTTAGATTTGGGGAAGAAAAGATAAGATATTTGGCTTATTTGGATAAGTTGTGTGACGCAGGCGACGCGAGCGCATGGGGCACGCGGTCGCGTGGGTAGCGCTTTGATGAAGTGATGCTAACGCGTGTGGCACGCGGACGCGTGACTCGATATGTGCTAGTGGCGCGAGTGCAGCCTCGCGTTCGCACAACTCTCTGTTTAAATGCATGTTGCCAAAAATCTGGGTGACGCGGTCGCGTAGGAGACACGATCGTGTGGTTAGCCTTTTTCTGAAAAATGGTGCAAACACGTGGGGCACGCGTTCGCGTGGTAGGGCTTGTGCTTCTAGCACGAGTCCAGCCACGATCCAGCTCAACTTTTGGCCATACACACTTTTTACGTCGATTTACAGGGCACGCTTTCACGTGGTTGACGCGGACGCGTGGGAGGCATTTTTCCCACATGACGCGGATGCGTAGGCGACGCGGTCGCGTGAACCAATTTGTGCCAAAGGCACGCCTCCAGCCACGCTTTCGCATGACTCTCCGTTCAATTTATTTTCTTCCTAACGCACTTGTGATGCAGACACGTCAGCGACGCTTACGCGTCGCATGTGTTTTTTTTTTAATATGCATGATGCAAAATGTAGTATGCAGATGCAGATGCAAATGTTATGAACAATTCCAGGTTTAATAAGAGAAAATAAAACTCAAAAACAAACAAAACTAAATTGAAAAAGGAACGATCATACCATGGTGGGTTGTCTCCAACCTAGCACTTTTAGTTATAGTCCTTAAGTTGGACATTTGGCGAGCTCCTTGTCATGGCGGCTTGTGCTTGAGCTCATCCTGAAACTTCCACCAATGCTTGGTCTTCCAATAAGCTCTATCCATACTAAGTAAATTCCTCAAGCCTTGATGGGGTTCTTCACAAGCTTTGAGCTCCCAAAGTTGATCCTCATATATTCCTGGATCCCAAATCTTGTTTCTACACCCATCTTCAAGTTGATCATCATTGTTCCAGCCGGGTGGCTCAGCTTTAGAATTCTCACTGAAGCGTCCAAACAACTTCCTAGACCCATTCAATTGAGCTCTATACCAACCTTTGCGTTTAAACTTAAAGCTTCCAACTATAATGAACTTTGCAGGACAATTCTTACCACTGACCATCTTCCTCTTACTCTTAATGCCATAAAAAGCTCTAAGTTGACCATCCGTCTCTAGTAGCCTATATTCAAGTGGAATTAGAAAGCTAAGGGATATCAATTTTACCCACTTGAATATTGTGAAGGATGATGGCAACTTAGGGGGAGGGGTTTCTAATGAACTTGCAAGCTCTACTCCTTTGTGTTCTTCTTTGACAAATACCACCTCTTTACAAGCTTCTTCAATATCAACATCTTCCTCTTGGTAGCTTTCTTCTAATTCAATCTCTTCTTCATTGCTCACCAAGGGCATGGGAGGCTGTGCTTCTACTTTTTTAGTCTCCATCTCTTGATCAACCTCTTCCAAGTCTTCAACCATGACATGCCTTGGAGGTTGTACACCCTCCTCAACATTAATTTCAAGCATCTTGGAAGGAGGCTTTATGAATGGACTTTCCAATGGAGGTTCAGCATCTCCTAAGTCTTCAACCACTTCTTTTTCTTCAATAATTCTGGCTTCCTCCACTTGTTCCAGTACAAATTCATGCTCCTTACTGTCCACCGGAGTTTCTAATGTCTCCTTCATGCTACGTTCTTCATTAGATTGTCCACATGAAGCCATGGGGGTTCCTTGAGTGTCCGAACATCGGGAAGCTAATTGATTTATTGCTTGATTCAATTGATGAAGGGTTGCGTGAAATTGATCCACTGTTTCCTTGAGACAATCCGTTGATTCTTGTTGCGCTCGGCTATCATAAGTAGGATCATAGTGCTCTTGGATTGATGGATATGGAGATGGTGTATATTGAGGTGGTGGTTCTTGGTAGTAATTGGGGTAGAATTGGGGTGGTTCTATATATGGTTCATACGGTTCATAGGGTGGTTGGTATGGTGGATATGTGTTAGAGTCATATGGAGGTGAATGGCGGAAAGGGGCTTGTGAGTATCGTGGTCCAAAGTCATGTTGAAGAGAGGGTTCATAAGCATATGGTGGTGGTTGTTGATAATCTAAAGAGCGCTCACCATAGCCATTGCCTTAATATGCATCACAGAATGGTTGTTGATAGTCCATTGGAGGTGGTTGTTGCCATGAGGGTTGATTAAATCATTGTGGCTCCTCCCATCTTTGATTGTTCCAACTGTGATGCCTGTTCTCATTATAATTTCCTCTTCCTGCAACATAATTGTAACCAGACTCATAGCCAAAGGGGTGAGAGTTCATGGTAGTAGGAGAAAATAAAAATAAAAACTAACAAAAAGAAAATATTTTTAAAAAGATATGATTTTTGAAAAAGGATAAGATAAAATTTTGAAAAAGATATAATTTTTGAAAAAAAGATTTGAATTTTGAAAAATAAGATAAGATAAGATAAAAATTTTAAAATAAAAATCTGAAATTTTTTTTTTTGAAAAATATTTACAATAACCAATAATAAGGCACACGTTTACAATTTCCCAGCAACGGCGCCATTTTGACGTTAGAATTTTTGCTAGTAAAGAATTTTGTAAAAATAGAGTCGCGTTGTGAGTATAGATTCTAAACCAACAGAAAATCCCTTAGTACAAACATTTTGGTTGTCACAGGTAACAAACCCCTAAATAAATTGATAACCGAAGTATTCAAACATCAGGTCATCTTCTCAAGAAATTGCAGGGAGGTATGTTCTTATTATTGGTTATGAGTCTTGTAAATTGGGGGTTTTAAAAGTAAGGAAGAAGTATATTAATTGACAGGTAAAATAAATAAATAACTGTAAAATAAACTCTTGGCAAGATATGAGAAATTAGAAGTCCTATCCTAGTTATCCTTATCGATGGTGATGAGAATTGAGTTTTAATCCCACTTAGTTAACCTTTACTAAAGCAAAGGAAAGTCAAGTGGACTAATTAGTCTGATCCTCAGGTCCTAGTCAATTCCTAAGAAAGGACTAGAGTTATTGGAATTCAATTCAATTAGCAAAAATAGCAATTATCAATCACGATGAGTTTAATAACTCAAGAGTCACCAATTAATCAACCAGAGCCAAGAATATAGAAAACTAAATTAAAATCATAAATATCTGAAATATCTCAAATTGCATCGAGATGTCAATTCTAACATGGACAATATTCATAAGCCAATTGGGCAACATAAATCAAATACAAATAAAAGCTTCAGAATAAACAAAAATAGAAGAGAAACATAAATTATTGAACCTGGTATGAAGAAACAATCCTAATCATAATAGAAATCCTAATCATAAGTCCTAAGAGAGAGGAGAGAACCTCTCTCTCTAAAAACTACATCTAAAACCTAAAATTGTGAGTAATGATTCAATGTTTCATTATGCTCCACTCCCAGCCTCTAATCTGTGTTTTCTGGGCCGAGAACTGGGTCAAAAACAGCTCAGAAATCACTCCCAGCGCTTTTTGGTCCGTACAGGTCGCGGCAAAGTGACGCGGAGGCGTCATCCACGTGTTTGCGTGGAATGAGATTCGCAGATGCGATGCGTCCGCGTGGAGCGCGCGTTCGCGTCGCCTATCTATACGGCCACTATGGCAAATTATATATCAAATCAAAGCCCCAGACGTTAACTTTCCAACACAACTAAAACCGCGTCATTTGGACCTCTGTAGCTTAAGTTATGATCGTTTTAGTGCGAGAGGGTCAGGCTGACAGCTTTGCAGTTCCTTCAACTTCTTGTATTCCTTCCACTTTTGCATGCTTCCTTTCCATTCTCTGAGCCATTCCTGCCCTGTAATCTCTGGAATCACTTAACACACATATCAAGGCATCTAATGATAATAAGAGAGGATTAATATTAGCAAATAAAAGGCCAAAGAAGCATGTTTTCAATCATAGCACAAAATCAGGAATGAGAATGTAAACCCATACATTTAGTATGAATAAGTGTATGAAAGATTGATAAAATCCACTCAATTAAGCACAAGAAAAACCATAAAATAGTGGTTTATCAACTTTACTATGAGTTTGTGTATTTTTCTGTGATTTCAGGTATTTTCTAGCTGAAATTGAGGGACCTGAGCAAAAAATCTGATTCAGTGGCTGAGAAAGGACTGCATATGCTGTTGGATTCTGACATCCCTGCACTCGAAGTAGATTTTTTGGAGCTACAGAAGCCCAATTGGTGCGCTCTTAATTGCGTTGGAAAGTAGACATCTTGGGCTTTCCACCAATGTATAATAGTTCATATTTTGTCCGAGATTTGATGGCCCAAATTGGCGTCCAAACGCCCACTAGAGACCGTTTTCTGGCGTAAAACGCCAGAACGGGCACCAAAGCTGGAGTTAAATGCCAAAACTGGAACCCAAGATGGCGTTTAACTCCAAGGATGGCCTATGCATGTGAAAGCTTCAAATCTCAGACCAAGCACACACCAAGTGGGCCCCAGAAATAGATTTCTGCACTATCTACTCATTTTCTGTAAACCTAGTTTACTAGTTTAGTATAAATAGCACTTTTTACTATTGTATTGGGGTCTTCTTTGGAACCCTTGAGATTTATGATCATCTTTGGGGAGGCTGGCCATGCCTAGACCTTTTTCTCTTATGTATTTTCAACGGTGGAGTTTCTACACCTGATAGATTAAGGTGGGGAGCTCTGTTGTTCCTCATGAATTAATGCAAGTACTATTGTTTTTCCTTCAATTCATGCCTACTTCTTCTTCAAGATATACTCTTGTACTTAATTAAGTTAAGTCAGACTGAAGGGGTGACTTGTGACATTCACCCACTATCTTCAGTACTCGCTTAGCCAGGATCCGCGTGCCTGACAACCACAAAGTGGTCTACATGATGTTCAACGTAGTCATTGGATGCCAGCCAGAGTATTCTCTCTTGGGTCTCTAATCCACGGATTCGCATCATCTCTCCTAACAACAGAGCATCCGGTCCCGTGATTAGGATCTTCGTGGTATAGGCTAGAATCAATAAACACCATTCCTGAGATCCGGAAAGTCTAAACCTTGTCTGTGGTATTCCGAGTAGGATCTGGAAAGGGATGACTGTGCGGAGCTTCAAACTCGCGAATGTTGGGCGTAGTGACAGTGTGCAAAAGGATCAATGGATCTTATTCCGACACAAGTGAGAACTGATAGATGATTAGCCCTGCGGTAGCTGTGCCTGGTATTTTTCATCCAAGACGAGAAATCTGACAGTTGATTAGCCATACAGAGACCGTAGCCGGACCATTTTCACTGAGAGGATCATACAGCTTGCCATGGAAGGGAGCATGCATGGTTGGATGAAGACAACAGAAAAGCAAAACCAATGAATTACATAAGTATCTCTATGTTATTTTTCGTCTTATCTATCTTTTAATTATTAATACCTCATAACCATTTGAATGCGCCTAACTAAGATTTACAAGATGACCATAACTTGCTTCAAGCTGTCAATCTCCGTGGGATCGACCCTTACTCACGTAAGTTATTACTTGGACGACCCAATGCACTTGCTGGTTAGTTGTGCGGAGTTGTGAAAAGTGTGATCACAATTTCGTGCACCATGCGTACGCACCAGTACAAAAATTACCCTTGTGCGTATGCGTTCCGTTCTGTGCGCATGCATGCCTACCTTTTCTTACTCCTGTTCATACGCACACTGGGTTGTGCATACGCACCCAAGCAAACTTTCAATCTCAACTTGGAGAACTATCGCAGGCGCTTTTTTGGTGAAGAACGTAGCGCCAAAGGCACTCCTCCTGGATACACAGAACGCCCTTGAAAGAGAGCGTAGCGCCAAAGGCGCTATCTATTAAAAATGCCAAGGCTTCATGGGTCATGGGCCACGCTTTTAAAAGCGTGGCCTAAGGTTCCAAAAGCGTGCTCAAACTTCAAAGTGTGTCCAAAATTCCTTTTTTCTTCTTTTGAGCTTAATTTGTGCTTTTTGCTTCTTTTCTACTTATTTCCTACAAAATTTATCAAATCAAAAGATCAAAGCAATATACTACTTAAGCATGCAAATACTCAATAATTGGGCATTATAAACTAATTTTTTATATGAAAAAGCATAGAAAAACATAACATGATGCACAGTCATCAGATAGAAAGCCTTAATTCTCAATCCATGCCATAAATGTCTCTCTTTATTACTTGCTTTCTTTACATTTCTTGTCTTTTTAATTTCTTGTTTTATCAACCTAACCCCCTTGGATACCATAACAAATAATATGCATACCTCACTACAATTCCTTGAGAAGATGACTCAAGACTAATACTCTCGGTTATTTTTATTGTGTTGGACTTGTGACAACCAGAATTAAACTTTGCTTTGAGGATCGATTATCGGTTTGGGCTATGCTCACAACGAAATTATTTTGTTAAATTCTGAACCGGTATAAATCTTCAACATCATGACGCGTACGCGTGAGTGTGAATTGTGCTCCTCTCACAACGCTCGCACAATTCCTGCATAAGTCTCGGGTGTTAGTACTGGGCCATCAAAATATTGGCATCGACGCGCACGCATCATCCACGCCTACGCGTGGATGGTAAAAAAAAATGCAAATGATGCGTACATATGGGTTGATTTGTGCTCCTGGCACCCCACCTGCACAGTTCCAACACAACTCTCGAGTTTTTGTACCATAGAGCAAATTTCACTATGACACGTGCAGGTCGGCCATACGCACGCGTAAGCTTCTCTTTTTTATATTATTATATAAGAAACTAACAACTTAAACATGATTAAACAAGTAAAACTACAACTTAAACCAAATAAACCTAAATAAAAATTGAAAAGTCAACTTATTACCAATATAAATAAAAGAGAAAATAGGAAGAATTTACCATGGTAGGGTGTCTCCCACCTAGCACTTTTAGTTAAAGTCCTTAAGTTGGACATTTAGTGAGCTCTTTGTCATAGTGGCTTGTGCTTGAACTCATCTTGAAACTTCCACCAACGCTTGGACTTCCAATAAGCTCCAATATTTCCAAGTGAATTCACCAAGCCTTGATGAAGTTCTTCACAACCTTTGAGCTCCCAATGTTGATCCTCTTGTATGCTGGGATCCCAAATCTTGTTTCTACACCCATCTTTAAGTGGATCATCATTGTTCCAACCGGGTGGCAAGCAATCTGAATTCTCAATGAAGTACCAAACCCTTCTCTTAGATGCAACCAATTGATCACTAGTCTAACCCTTGCATCTAGCTCTTGAAATCTCAACCTTGACGAGTCTTTATTAGCAACTCCAACCACTAAACATCCTTCTCTTACGTTTTATTCCACAAAACCTCCTAAGTTGGCCATCCGTTTCAAGCTTACCATACTCAAGTGGGACAATAAAGCTAAGAGAGATAAGTTTTACCCACTCATATGAAAGAGTAGACGGTAACTTAGGTAGAGAAGACTCCAACAATATTGACAAAGCATGTTACACTCCCTTCCAACCTTTTCGAAGGACTTCCATCTCCACATCATTCTCCAACTCAATCGGAGAGGGTTCTTCAAACTCAAAGAGTTCATATGCGGATGCACATTCATCACTATGAGGACTTAATTCCGGATCATCATCACCAAAGGAACTTATCTCTTGATCTATTCCATCCAATTCTTCATAGGGAATATGCCTTGGAAGTTGTGCACCTTCTTCTTTAACCTCTTTTACAAGTCTAATGGAAGGGGATTCAATTGTGGATAAAAATTCATCAATTATTTAATCCATCTCTTGATCAACCTCCTCAAAGTCTTTAACCATGATATGCTTTGGAGGTTGTATACCCTCCTCAACATCAAATTCAAACTTCTTGGAAGGAGGCTTTGTGACTTGAGGTTCCCATGGACTCTCAACATCTCCTAAGTCTTCAACCACTTCTTCCTCTTCAATAATTACGGCTTCCTCCAATAGTTCTAGTACAAAATCACATTCCTCATTTTCCACCGGGGCTTTTAATCTCTCCTTCATGCTACGCTCCTCATTAGATTCTCCACATGCGGCCATGGGCGTACTTTGAATGTCGAAGCATAGGGAGACTAAATTATTTACTATCTCGATCAAGGTAGCTACGAATTCTAGCATCGTCCTTTGCATCTCTCTTTGCCCTTGAAGAAGAACACTAAGGGTGTCATCCATTGGAAATTGGAGTGGATATGAGGGTTCATTGCTGGGGAAGAAGGGTTCATAATAGGAAGGTGGTTCATCTTGATAAGGATATGAAGATGGTGTATATTGATGTGGTAGTTCTTGGGAGTAATTATGTTGGAATGTGGTTGGTTTTATACATGGTTCAGATGGTTCAGATGGCTCATAAGGTAGTTGGTATGGTGGATATGGGTTAGGGTCATATGGAAGTGTTTGATTATAGGGGGCTTGTGAGTACGGTGGTTGAGGACTATATTGAGGAGGGGATTCATAGGTATATGGTGGTGGTTGTTGATTGTCACAAAGAGGTCCATCATAACCATTGTCTTGGTATGCATCAAGGAATGGTTGTTGCTCATAGTACACTGGAGGAGGTTGTTACCAAGAGGGTTAAATCAAATCCTTGTGGCTTCTCCCATCTATGATTGTCCCATCCCTAATGAAAGCCTTCATTGTAATCTCCACTTCCTACAACATAATTATAACCACACTCATAGCCAAAGAGGTGAGAATTCATGATAGCGAGAGAAAATAAAAATAAATACTAACAAAAACTAATGAAAATAAACTCCTAAAACTAGCAAAAACTAACAAAGAAACAAAAGGCAAACATATTCACAATATTTACAATAATCAATAACAAGGCACATATTTGTAATTTTCCGGCAAACGCGCCAAAATCTAATGGAGGAAAAAATGTCGGTAAAGATTTTTACAAAAATATTGCATTACAAGTATAGTTCTAAACCGACAATTAAACCTCAATCAATGTTTAATTTGTTTGCCACAATACAAACCCAATAAAAATAAACCAAAATATTTAAACCTCGGGTCATCTCTCAAGGAATTGAAGGGAATGGTATTTATTATTGGTTATAAGATTGTATCTTTTTGGGTTTTGAGTTTAGTAAGCAAGGAATGTAAATAACAAAAAAATAAACTAAAAACTAAGAAAAATCCTAGCAAGGGTTGAGAATCGAAATTCCTATCCTCATTATCATTGTCAATTGTGATGGTAATTGCAAATTGCTCTCACTTAGTTAACCTCTAACAATTGAAGAAAAGTCAAGTGAGCAAATCAACTTGAGTTCACAAGTCCTAATCAAAGACTAGAGTTAGTGAAGCTCAAGCCAACTAGCAACTTTCAATCACCAACCAACAAGAGACTTTGACAATTCAAGAGTCTCTAAATTACTCAATCTAAGCTAAGAATACAAAAATATAATTTAAAATTCAACCAAGCATTTTATAAATACTTGGAAAGTAGAAAATAAAAACATAAAAAACTAACAAGACATGGCAAAATCTAGGACTAACAATTGCAAGAGGAAACAATAACAACATATTAAAGAAAGCAATCATAAACATGAAAACATAAATTGCATTAATATAGATCAAAGGAAACAAGAAGAATTCAAAAACTAAATTGGTAACATAAGGAAATCAACAAGAGAAGTAGATAAACCAAAGTACTAGAACAAATAAAAGTAGAGGAAAACTAAATTAAAGTAAGGTAGACATCTGAATTTGAGAAGGAAAAAGACTAAAAACCCTAAAACCTAGAGAGAGGAGAGAGCCTCTCTCTCTAGAAACCGACATTTAAAACCTAAAGTGTATGAATGAACAGTGAATGATTGATTCCTTCCAGCTTCACTCTGCAGCCTCTAATCAGTATTTTTGGGCCTGAAATTGGGTCAAAAGTAGCCCAGAAATTGCCCCCAGCATTTTCTGTAATTGCAACACGTGACGCTCTGTCATGCGTACGCGTCATCCACGCATACACGTCGCTTGAACTCGGCACTGGCCATGGGTAGGCGTCAGCCACGCCTGCGCATCGTATGTATACTGCACTAGTCACGCGTGCGTCCATGCATACGCGTCGCTACCAGCTTCTCAAAACTTCAATTTCTTGTGTCCCTTCCAATTTTGGATGCTCCTTTTCATCCTCTAAGCCATTCCTGCCCTATAAAACCCCTAAAAACACTCAACAAATATATCACGGCATCGAATGGTAATAAGAGAGGATTAAAATTAGCAAATTTAAGGCCAAAGAAGCATGTTTTCAATTATTGCACAAAATTAGGAAGAAAAATGTAAAACATGCGAAATATATGAATAAGTGTGAGAATAATGGATAAAATCCACTCAATTCAATACAAAATAAACCATAAATAGTGTTTTATCAACACCAAACTAAAATTTTAAGATCAAATGACACAAATTTTCAAAAATTAAAGTAAAAACAACTAAAAGATACTAAACTTAAAAACTGCCACAAGACTCAAGCAAAGAAAAAGATTACTAAAGAAAAGAAAAGGTTTTGATTTTTTTTGAAAAAGAAAACAAACGACACAAACAAAATAGCAAATAAACCTTAAAAAGTACCTAATCTAAGCAACAAGATAGTTCGGTAGTTTGTCAATCTCAGAACAATCCCCGGCAATGGCGCCAAAAACTTGGTGCGTGGAATTGAACTCCGCACAACTTAACCAGCAAGTGCACCGGGTCATCCAAGTAATGCCTCAGGTGAGTGAGGGTCGATCCCACGGAGATTGTCGGATTGAGCAAGCAATGGCTATCTTGTAGATCTTAGTCAGGCGATTAGAAAAGATGGTTGTTTGTTAAGAAGCATAAACGAAATAATAGAGAACGAAATACCAAATTAGTGTAAAGGCTATGATGATAATTAGTTAAGGCTTCAGAGATGCGTATTCTTTCTGGAATAACTTTTCTTACTGTCTACTTCAACAACGAACGATTCATTCAACGGTAGCCGTAATTGACTAACTCTTGTAGCATCCTTATCAAGTTAACTCATGGCTTCCCACTATAGTTGAAGGTGAAGACCTAAGCAATACACTCCTCTTTGTGATCCTACTCAAAACGCCACAGACAAGGTTAGATCTTCCGGATCAGGGAACGCTGCTTCTCATACTCTAGCCTTGACGCTATAGAAACCTCAGTAACCCATGGTCAACGGGATTATATGTCACATATCCAAAGTTGCCCAGGCACGCTCTTGGAATCCGCAGTGTATTCTCTAGCTTGTGGTTCAATGCTATCTGGGCAGGACTCACACGGAACCCATGTAGAACAAGGATGATTGTCACGGGTCATCCTTAATTCATGATATGAAGAACAAAAATGCAAAAGAGAATGGAATCAAATATGTATTGAATTAAAACATTAATATTATTAATCCAAGAGAATCAATAGAGCTTTTAACCCTAACTTAGGAGGTTTAGTTGCTCATGCTTTTATAAAAAGTACAACGTGTAAAGATAAAAGTGAGGCAGAAGATCGAAAAGTCCTTAAACATGAGTGACCTTCTCCTATATATACTAATCTAATAACTAAGAAGTACAAAAATATGATAGAATATACTAGAGGTGTGAAATCCATCCTTGGGCCCACTTAGGTTGACTGCTTAGGCTGAGCTTGGTGTCCAACTTTGAGAAATGGGCGTTGAACGCCTATTAGGGGGAAGATTGGCGTTCAATGCCAGCTTTGGGTCTCCTTTGGGGCGTTGAACACCAGCCAGGTGGTAGCTCCTTGCCGTTCAACGCCCAATATGGGCAGGCTCCTTCAAAGAAAAGTATAGACCATTAAATATTGCTAGAAAGCTGTGGAAGTTAGCTTTCCAACGCCATTAAGAACGCATCATTTGGACCTTTATAGCCCTACAAATGGTTGTGTGAGTGCATAGAGGTCAAATTCTGACAGCATCTGCTATGCTTTCCTTGTCTCTGAATCAGACTTTGCCAAAGCTGTTTAATTTCAGCCAGAATTTATCTAAAATCATCATAAAACACAACAACTCAAAGTAAAATCCAAAAATGTAAATTTCGCATTAAAACCTATAAAAACATAATAAAACTTAAACAAAACATAAGTAAAACAATATAAAAATGATGCCAAAAGCGTATAAAATATCCACTCATCATTATGTATATCTTGGGCCTTAAGTTGTAGCTTCATGTGAACGTTTTGTGCTTTTCAAATTCTATTTTTGAGCTTAATCCTTCATCAGGCTTCTAAAATATATTATTTCCTTCTATATAAATATGTATAAGCTTTAGAATTGTCGTAACCTTTGATTAACCTTTGCTTTACGACGCGAGGTAAGGCTTAGGGTAATTAGGGTGTTACATTTAGTGGTATCAGAGCGGTTCGTCCTCGTAACTTTTTGATATTTCATAGCATGCTTGTTTGTAAGTGCCTTTTTGGGATAATTGAAGCACTAGGCTTTTGATATTGAGGTTGATCACCTTAATATTGATTGTTTAGTGTGGATAGGACCCTGAATAGTGACTCACAGACTAGGTCAGACACGTATTCAAAGAGAGAATGAGAGTAACCCATTGATGGACAATCACGTTGAACTCATGGCGGTGATGACTAATTTAGTTAACATGATTCAAGCGAGCACTACTATGACTACTCATGCTATGGGGCAGACAAGGCAATCAGATGGAAACGAAAATGGAGAAGGTAATGAGGACATCTTAGGTGGTATTCCGAGAACTCTAGTGGCTTTTTTGAAAGTTGACCCATCGATTTTCAATGGATCGACAAACCCTACTGAAGCAGACAACTAGTTCCGAGTTGTGGAGTATGCATTGAGAACTCAACATGTACCGTATGACCAGTTCATAGAATATGCGGCTTATCAATTAGTGGGAGAAGCTCAGTAATAGTGGTAAGGAGAGCGTCGACCGCTACACCAACAGAATGTGGACTTTACATGGGTATTATTCCAGGAAGCTTTTTACAAGAAATACTTTCATGAGTCAATAAGGGAGGCCAGAGAGTTGGAGCTCTTACAGCTAAAGCAAGGGTCTATGACTATAGCTGAATACACCAGCAAGTTTGAGACACTCTGTAGATTCTCGAGAATAGGTCAGGGTGCCCTGAGTCTTGTGAGGGCTGGAAATTCATTGAATACCAAGTAGGGTTGAGGGAAGATATCATGCGTGTTGTGGCTCCATTAGAGATTAGGAGATTCTCAGAATTGGTGAACGAGGCAAGAGTTGTGAAGGATTGCATTAGGAGGACGACTTTAATAAGAGATACTCACGGGGGTACCAGTAACAGAGGTCGTGGAAAGTATTTTCCACGAAGAGGCCAAATCTTCAAAAGGGACGGACATGCCACTCAGCATCCTCATGGTCAAGAAAACTTCGGAAGAAAAAAAATTCCTAGTTTCGCCTGGCGAAAGGAAATGGTCGATGTTATACTTGTGGACTGTTTGGACACATTGCCAAGAATTTCCATCATGGGAAAAATCAGGATGCGAGCCAGAACCAACAGTAAAGCCTGTATTCGCTGTGAACGTCCTATATGGGAGCCAGAGATAAGAGGTAGGTGTATAATTGGTTATACAACTTTAACTGTATTGTGCGATATCAGGAAAACACATTTACTTATAGCTTCTGACAGAGAGAAAGGTTTGATAATAAAGGTGTCAAACTTAGTATCAAAATTTAGGACCAAACTCACTTGTGCCGCGTAGAGTATTATCGGTAGAGCTGATAGAACTTAGGGACATTTTTGGTTGGCATGGGTAGATAATCCAATTCTTAAAGACCAACGAGTCAGAGTAACGCTGCGGAAGCACGGTGATCTTAATGACGGTGTGAGGTTTCGTATGAATGAGAGCACCAATACATCCTTGTGACCCGATCTATCTTCTCCATTGTAAATAGTATTAGGGCTCTTTATTTCGGAATCCCTCTTGGTGAATAAATTGAACCTTGCCCAAATCCTATTCCTTGTTTGCACATATCCTCGCACAAACTTTTACTCCTTGATGTGAGCTTGAACATGTACTGTTGGATTGAACTGCCTTTATTCAAGGGCTCGTGATCCTCTTAAAATCAGTAAAGCCATGTTCTGATTTAATTTGCCTTATAGTTTCCTCCAAAGAATCTTGATTTGGAATTTCTTTCTTGAGATGCACTTTAATTCTCTTTCTGGTATATTTTCTTATTTTCTACAACCTCGTCTGATCAAGACACAGTATATCCTTTCAATTTCTTACAGATACCATTTGAGTTGTTTGCTCTCTTTTGAGCTTGGTATCTCTTCAGATAACTTGAACTCATTTTGACATTGCTTGCAATCCTTATAAGCAACCATTGATATGTTAGTTCCTGAGGACACAACTTATGAACACGAAGGATGGAGGAGGTGAGCTGCTGCCACTATTCCTGAGGTGGGAAGTAATGTCCCTGAGGCAGTGGTGGCTGATTCTATTGAGCTTTCTCCTCAACTTGCTCTTCTCTGTGGATCCTGTGTTGTTCCTTGTGAGTCTCCATGGTCTTCTCAGTGATTGGTTTTTCAATAGAAATGGGGAAATCATTCTCCACCTTTACTCCTACTGCTTCACATAGGCGGTAAATCAGATGTGGGAATCCAAGCCTAGCCTTCTTAAGAGGATTAGAGGCAATGTTGTATATTGATGAGCGGATAATTTGTACGCTTTTTGGCATTGTTTTTAGTATGTTTTTGGTATGATCTAGTTAGTTTTTAGTATATTTTTATTAGTTTTTAGTTAAAATTCACTTTTCTGGACTTTACTATGAGTTTGTGTGTTTTTCTATGATTTCAGGTATTTTCTGGCTGAAATTGAGGGACCTGAGCAAAAATCTGATTCAGAGACTGAAAAGGACTGCAGATGCTGTTGGATTCTGACCTCCCTGCACTTGAAGTGGATTTTCTGGAGCTACAGAAGCCCAATTGGCGCGCTCTCAACAGCGTTGGAAAGTAGCCATCCTGGGCTTTCCAGCAATATATGATAGTCCATACTTTGCCCAAGATTTGATGGCCCAAACCGGCGTTCAAAGTCACCCTCAGGAATTCCAGCGTTAAACGCCGGAACTGGCACCAAAATGGGAGTTAAACGCCCAAACTGGCACTAAAGCTAGCGTTTAACTCCAGAAGGAGTCTCTACACGAAAATGCTTCATTGCTCAGCTCAAGCACACACCAAGTGGGCCCGGAAGTGGATTTTTATGTCATTTACTCATCTCTGTACACCCTAGGCTACTAGTTTTCTATAAGTAGGACATTATACTATTGTATTTTCATCTTGGTTCTTCTGGTTCCCTCTCTGGGGCCGAAACCAATGATCACACTATCACTTATGTATTTTCAATGGTGGAGTTTCTACACACCATAGATTAAGGTGTGGAGCTCTGCTGTACCTCGAGTATTAAGACAATTACTATTGGTCTTCTATTCAATTCCGCTTGTTCTTGTTCTAAGATATCACTTGTTCTTCAACTTGATGAATGTGATGATCCATGACACTCATCATCATTCTCACCCATGAACAAAGTGACTGACAACCACTCTTGTTCTACAAGCAACCAAGGCTCTAGTGAATATCTCTTGGGTTCTTTAACCGGAATCTTCGTGGTATAGGCTAGAACTGATGGCGGCATTCAAGAGAATCCGGAAGGTCTAACCTTGT
>NC_029776.3:44491115-44491482 GCF_000817695.3 Arachis duranensis | reverse complement strand
CGCTGCAAAAATCTCACTAGAGATGGCAGACAACTCAAGAAAACAAGCCCATGGACTTGTAGAGGATGTTCTGGTTAAAGTTGAAGACCATTACATCCCTACTGATTTCATAGTCCTAGAGACTGGGATGTGCATGGATGAATCCATCATCCTTGGCAGACCTTTCCTAGCCACAGCAAGGGCTGTGATTGATGTTGATAGAGGAGAGTTAGTCCTTCAATTGAATGAGAACTACCTTGTGTTTAAGACTCAAGGATCTTCTTCTGTAAACATGGAGAAGAAGTATGAAAAGCTTCTCTCAATACAGAGTCAGACAGAGCCCCCACACTCAACTTCTAAGTTTGGTGTTGGGAGGCCACAATCATGC
>NC_029776.3:44488898-44491006 GCF_000817695.3 Arachis duranensis | reverse complement strand
ACTGTGAGGCTCCATGAGAGTCCTCTGTCAAGCTACTGACATTAAAGAAGCACTTGTTGGGAGGCAACCCAATGTTATATTTTGTCTATTTTCTTTTGTTATTTTATGTTTTTTGTAGGTTGATGATCATAAGAAGTCACAAAATCAATGAAAAAAGCAAAAATAGAATGAAAAACAGGAAGAAAAACAGCACACCCTGGAGGACGCACCTACTGGCGTTTAAACGCCAGTAAGGCTAGCTGTTGGGCATTTAACGCCCAGTCTGGCACCATTCTGGGCGTTTAACGCCAGAAAGGGGCACCAGACTGGCGTTAAACGCCAGAAAAGGGCAAGAAACTGGCATTAAACGCCAGAAATGGGCACCAGCCCGGCGTTTAACGCCAGAATTGGCACAAAACGAGATTTTGCTTGCCATTTGGTGCAGGGATGACTTTTCCTTGACACCTCAGGATCTGTGGACCCCACAGGATCCCCACCTACCCTACCACCCTCTCTCTCTTCTTCACCCATTCACCAATCACCTCAACACCTCTTCCCCAAAAACCCCTCACCTATCAAATCCCATCTTTCTCTCCACCACTCACATCCATCCTTCATAAAACCCCACCTACCTAACCCTCCTTCACTCCTTCATTTTCACACAACCTAAACACCACTTCTCCCCCCTTTGGCCGAACCTTTCTCTCCCCTTTGGCCGAAGACAAAGCCATTCCCTTTCTCCTCATTTCTTCTTCTTCTCCTCTCTTCTTCCTTCTTTTGCTCGAGGACGAGCAAACATTTTAAGTTTGGTGTGGTAAAAGCATTGCTTTTTGTTTTTCCATAACCATTTATGGCATCCAAGGCCGGAGAAACCTCTAGAAAGAGGAAAAGGGAAGGCAAAAGCTTCCATCTTCGAGTCATGGGAGATGGAGAGATTCATCTCAAGGGTGCATCAAGACCACTTCTATGAAGTTGTGGCCTTGAAGAAGGTGATCCCCGAGGTCCCTTTTTCACTCAAAAAGGGTGAATATCCGGAGATCCGACATGAGATTTGAAGAAGAGGTTGGGAAGTTCTTACCAACCCCATTCAACAAGTCGGAATCTTAATGGTTCAAGAGTTCTATGCCAATGCATGGATCACCAAGAACCATGATCAAAGTGTGAACCCGGATCCAAAGAATTATCTTACTATGGTTTGGGGGAAATACTTGGATTTCAGTCCAGAAAGTGTAAGGTTGGCATTCAACTTGCCTATGATGCAAGGAGATGAACACCCTTACACTAGAAGGGTCAACTTTGATCAAAGGTTGGACCAAGTCCTCACAGTCATATGTGAAGAGGGCGCCCAATGGAAGAGAGATTCAAGAGGGAATCCGGTTCAATTGAGAAGGCATGACCTCAAACCCGTGGCTAGAGGATGGTTGGAGTTTATCCAACGCTCGATCATTCCCACTAGCAACCGGTCCGAAGTTACCATAGACCGGGCTATCATGATTCATAACATCATGATTGGAGAAGGAATAGAAGTTCATGAGGTTATAGCTCAAGAACTTTATAAGGTGGCGGACAAGTCCTCTACCTTGGCAAGGTTAGCCTTCCCTCATCTCATTTGTCACCTCTGTTATTCAGTGAGAGTTGACATAGATGGAGACACCCCCATTGAGGAGGACAAGCCCATCACTAAGAAGAGGATGGAGCACACAAGAGATCCCACTCATCATGAGATCCCTGAGATTCCTCAAGGGATGCACTTTCCTCCACAAAACTATTGGGAGCAACTAAACACCTCCCTAGGAGAATTGAGTTCCAACATGGGACAACTAAGGATGGAGCATCAAGAACACTCCATCATCTTCCATGAAATTAGAGAAGATCAAAGAATCATGAGGGAGGAGCAACAAAGACAAGGAAGAGACTTGAGGAGCTCAAGCACTCCATAGGGTCTTCAAGAGGAAGAAAGAGCCGCCATCACTAAGGTGGACCCGTTCCTTGATTTCCTTGTTCTTTATTCTTCTGTTTTTGTTTTTTCGAATTTTAATGCTTATGTTTGTCCATGTTTGTGTCTTGTGATCATTAGTGTCTTAGTGTCTATGCCTTAAAGCTATGAATGTCCTATGAATCCATCACCT
>NC_029776.3:44487045-44488706 GCF_000817695.3 Arachis duranensis | reverse complement strand
TGTTGGCTCTTGAAAGAATGATGAAAAAGGAGACATGTTACTGAGGATCTGAAAAATCATAAAAATGATTCTTGAAGCAATAAAAAAGCAGTGAATACAAAAAAAAATTCGAAAAAAAAGGGAGAAAAGAAAAAGAAAAAAAGAAAAAGAAAGAAAAAGAAAGAAATAAAGTTGTGATCCAAGGCAAAAAGAGTGTGCTTAAGAACACCCTGGACACCTCTAGTTGGGGACTCTAGCAAAGCTGAGTCACAATCTGAAAAGGTTCACCCAATTATGTGTCTGTGGCATGTATGTATCCGGTGGTAATACTGGAAGACAGAGTGCTTTGGGCCACAGCCAAGACTCAATAAGTAGCTATGTTCAAGAATCATCATACTTTACTAGGAGAATCATTAACACTATCTGGACTCTGAGTTCCTAAAGAAGCCAACCATTCTGAATTTCAAAGGATAGAGTGAGATGCCAAAACTGTTCAGAGGCAAAAAGCTAAAAGCCCCGCTCATCTAATTAATACTGATCTTCATAGATGTTTTTGGAATTCATTGCATATTCTCTTCTTTTTATCTTATTTGATTTTCAGTTGCTTGAGGACAAGCAACAATTTAAGTTTGGTGTTGTGATGAGCGGATAATTTGTACGCTTTTTGGCATTGTTTTTAGTATGTTTTTGGTATGATCTAGTTAGTTTTTAGTATATTTTTATTAGTTTTTAGTTAAAATTCACTTTTCTGGACTTTACTATGAGTTTGTGTGTTTTTCTGTGATTTCATGTATTTTCTGGCTGAAATTGAGGGACCTGAGCAAAAATCTGATTCAGAGACTGAAAAGGACTGCAAATGCTGTTGGATTCTGACCTCCCTGCACTCGAACCAACTGCTAGTAAGCATGATAGACCTAAGGATGAAGTCCAACCATCCCTTAGCTAAAGGAATGAGCTCAGTGCTCTTTAAGTGGTTCGGTTTCCCCTCTGCACCTATCCTCCACTGAGAATCCGAAATGCATAATTCTTCAATAACTAGATCCAGCTCCGGGTCTCTATGCATCCTCTCACTATAACAGCGGTTAGCTGAGGTGAACGCAGCAGATGGAGGGCCCGTCAGACGCTTCTTGGGTTGAAATCAATGACCTTGCCTCTCACATAACTCTGATAATTCCTCTCATTGACTCCCTCAACATCCTTGTACGTGACCCAGAGGTTTCCATAAAACTCTTGGACTATCAATTGTCCATCCTCTGTGTGCGGATTGCACAGAAAATTCCACATTCTTCTCTCAATTTCAAATTGAATATCCAGGTATTCATTCGGTTTCAGTGCAAATCTCACTTTTGGAGTCACAACCCTCTTGTAAGTATGATCATAAAATATTCTTCATGGAGCTTGGATCGGAACCTGTGTGTATCATGAGAACTGGTGGCTGGCTCTTTACCTTTCCTTTTCTTTGAAGGTATACTAGTTTTGGGTACCATTACAGAAAACAGAGAAAACAAACAAGCAAAGCGACAACACCAAACTTAAAAGTTTTACTCGTCTCAGAGCAAATTAGAGAAATACAAGGGGGAAGAAAGAGATGGTGAAATAAGAAAGTGAAAAAGAAAAGAAGAAAATAAAAATTAATGCTAAAATTTTCTTTTCTGTCCTGTTTGTTTTTTTTTTTTTTTTTT
>NC_029776.3:44485100-44486971 GCF_000817695.3 Arachis duranensis | reverse complement strand
AAGAAGGTGCGTGGAAGTATGGGCGTTGTGGTGGTTGCAAAGCGAAGGGGGGCTGGCTTGTGTTTCGAAGAAAAGGGGGAAGTTGTACGTGTGATGTGTATAGAGGGGAGAAGAAGTGGGTTGAGGTGTGGGTGAAAGAGGAGTTGATGGGGTTTATATAGTGGGTTGAAATGGAGGAGGGGTTTAGGGGGGAGGGTTCACGGGCTTGTCTTGGGGCTCAGAGGGTGTCACGGATTAGAGTTGTTAGGGACTCAAGGTGAAGGCTTGTAAAAGGGGAGGGAATTTGGAATTTATTGGAAGGGGTGGGGACCGAATTAGAAGGGATCTGGTGCATGATTTGGTGGATTGTGTTTGGAATTGGGTACAGTTGAGGAGGGGGGCTGTGGGAGTGGCGCCTAACTTCGAGTAGAACAGCACTTAACTTGAGTGAAGTATGAAGCCTGGTGCCTAACTCAGGATCCCCTGGCGCCTAACTTGACAAAGCTTCCTTCACTGGCGCCTAACTTGTGGGGAGTGGCGCCTAACTTAAGAGCTCCCGAACGCATCAACTGCCTCCGTGCCTAACTTCACGTTCCTGCGCCTAACTTCCCTTGCGCCCTCAACCATGGCGCCTAACTTCACTATTTGGTGCGCCTAACTTCAAGGTGACCGAATCCACTTGGAATCCTTTCACACCTGGCACCTAACTTGGACTCTAACAGCGCCTAACTTGAGATGTCCGAATAGAATGGAATTCTATTCCTTAAGTTGGCGCCTAACTTTGGATGCCTGGCGCCTAACTTCAACCCTCCCGAATTGGATGCAACTTCAATGCTTAGTGTGGCACCTAACTTGAGATTTTGGAGTTAGATGCCACCCAATCCGAATCAATATACTCTAGGCTGCCAAAATTCTATCTTTAGGTAACCGTTTCTGTTCTAATTACTCTGCATGATCCACACACACGTAAAATAGAGGAAATTTACAGTAAAAACTCAAATAAAATCAAATAAATAACAAAATCAAAGCAACAGAAATCAAACTAAAGGATACAAAAACATCGGATTGTCTCTCGACAAGTGCTTTTTTAACGTCACTAACTTGACGGTTAGTTCTGCTAGTTCAGCAGATGAGCAGATCTTTGGCAATCAATCTCGCTTCTCAGATAGTACTTCAACCTCTGACCATTAACTATAAATTTTTTGTCAGAATTCTCCTCCTAAATTTTCACATGACCATACAGTGATGCTTTGCTAACCATAAACGTATGTACGTCATTTCTACACATGTAAAACGCAGAACAACTTTTACATAATAAAAGTCGTCAAAAAAATAAATGCATAAATTTAACTATCAAAGCATTTTAATTAAATTATAATTATAAAAAATAATTTTGGTGTGACAAATTTGACTTATTGTCAATTGAAATTGATTTCACATGTAACACCTGTGTATAGAATAGCGTATGGTGGCATAATAATGTGGAAAAATTCAATTAAATAAATAAGATTATGAAACTTTACTCCATATTATATTTTTAATAATTTATATATTTTAAAATTTATATTTAAATATATTTTTATGCTATTTATATTATTTTATTATAATTTAATTATTTCAATTGAATCCCTAATTCACAAAGCCTTAGCTATAGCGGTTTGATAACTACCAATTTAATTTTCATATCATAGTTGTCAGAATTGAATTCGGTGATCGAATCGATTAGGTTATTGGTTTATTGATTTATCGGTTCAATCAATGAGTTACTGGTTCAATCAGTAAAATCGGTCTCATGTAAATAAAAAATATAAAATAATAAAAAACCTAACATTAAAATTTAAAATATATATTTTTACTAATATTTCAAGAATAATTAAGTCTCTAATTCTATA
>NC_029776.3:44462737-44485079 GCF_000817695.3 Arachis duranensis | reverse complement strand
AATGTTTAATATAAAAAATATTAAATTAAGTATTTTTGTGTATATATGTGTGTGTATTAGTTAGGATATTATGTAATATACAATATATATTATAAAAAATATGAATACTAAAAGAATAAATTAGTGCAGTGGTAGTTAGCTTGGTCCGAGAAGAGCCAAGTTTGACTCCCACCTTGCACTCCGATTTTAAAAAATTCCCAACCCGCACGCTGACATCAGCATGATGTTATCAACGCGTGGGGTTGATTGTTGACTATGCTTATTGATCGGACCAGTTCGGTTCAAGTTCGTTCTGATTTTAATCGGTTTGTGTCGGTTTGATCAGTTCGTACCGATTTTAATCGGTTTATTTTCTTAAGAGGTCAATACACTAAATTGAACCGATACATGGTCCGGTTTATCAGTTTTCTAGACGAATCGGTCAGTTCGGTCTGATTTTAATAACTATGGTTAATATTATGATTTTGAAAATCGAATTGATTTTACCAGAAACCGATGACAGTATTGGTTCGTTCCAAGGGAAAAATTATTTAGGAAAAAACCGTCTCAAAACCATTGAACCGAACCAAAGTCGGGCGGCTAAATCGAACCAAAACCTTGCAGATTTTCTTTAAACGATGTGCTGCACTACTGCTTTGATATTTCATTAAAGAAAAAAAAAGAAAAAAATGTTTTTGAAGAGAGAAACACAGAAACCATTCTCTCCCCTTTCTCCCCTCTCAGCTTAGTCTCAGCTCTTCCTTGAAAATCCTAGTCTCCATCGCGCCACTGTTCGTCTCACCATGGCTGCCAGGTTCATCGTGGTCGTTTGCCAATCCTCCTAGTTCATCGTGTTCAAAGGCCCTCCTCTCATTCGCCCAACGCCAGCATCTCCATTTCCTACGCCAAAGCAGTTCTTTGCCCGTCGTCAGTCCGTTCGATGTTCGTCACTATCTTTCCATCATCCGTCGCTAGCTCGCCAGTGTTCGTCTCCATCTTCCTATCGTCTGTCGCTCTCCCTAGAATCTCTATTCACTACCCCCGCAGAAGGTAATGTCTCGAATGCTCTCAGTGCTTGTTCTTAGTTGACTGGCTTTGCTCATTGCTTGATGATAAATTTTAATTTGGATGACTCTATTATTAGGTTGCTGCTTGATGATAAATTGAATTGCCTGTGTTACTAATTCGCTGCTCATTCTTACACAAAAATTGTTTTTTAAATAGATATTATTCTAGACAAGAAGAATGATTTTTTAAAGAGCAATAATCATACGAAGCTGCTAAAGTGCTAACTATTGCATTTGTGAGATAAATTTCACTGTGGCATAAATATGGAGATAATTTGGAGGACATACATAACTTCAATGAATTCTTATTTGATTTCTGAAGATATGTTGGAATTAATTCCAATCTTTGACAATAAATCCATATATGCTTATAAATGCATAGACCACGATAAAATAAAACTTTATAAAAATGAACTATGGTATGGTGCTGATCAATATGTGATTATCTTGGTTTATGTTGCTGAGTTAAAATTATGTGTTGTTTTATTAAGATTTTGAGGATCACAATCTAATAATTCACCTTGCATATTAGTAACTGAGTTTCTCATAGAATTTAGAGGTGCTGAAATTTGGGTTGGCAGGTTTAAAAATTAGAATATATCTATAACTTTGTTTTGTGTTTCCAGTTCTGTTCAATGACAAAGTAGACAAGTGTAGGATCAACATAACCTAAGTTCAGATTGTGGATCTGTCATTATATAATATTCAAGAAATGTATACATAGAGAAGTATTAGTTTTGCGTATTTAAAAGAATTATATTTTAAGTTGAAATTTAGTTCTGAGTAAGTTTGTACATTATAATATGAGTAAGTTTGTGAATTTTATAAATGACAATTTTAGGTAGATTTCCTTATTTTGTACAAGTTTTTCAAATAGTTTTAGAATCTAAGAAATCTTAAACTTTCTCCTAGAATTTAATCATGGAGGAGAAACGGTCATTGACATGGTATCGAAGTCTAAATCAAGACTTCAGCCCTTGTCATTTCTATTCTAAGTTGGAGTATATTATAAATATCAACAAGCTTAACAAAGGTTATGTTTTAGTATACTTATTTATATTTTTTATTAATTTATTATACAATAGTTATTTTGGTTGAACCACAGTTGAATTAGTTAAACTAATAAACCAATAACTAGAGTGGTTTGATGACCGATTCGTTTTCAAAATCTTGGTTAATACTAGGGTGTCAATAAGCCGAACAAGGAAGCCCGCCCTGTCAAAAGCTTGCCATATGGCGAGTTGGCCCGCCCGCCTTGCCCCACCTAGTGAGGCATTTTTTAATTTCTCTCCCGTTTCGCCTAACGGCGGGCTGGTAGGTTGGTGGGTCAAGCCCTCCAAATTTCGTTTTTTTTTAAACCATTAAATGTTAACAATATATATAATTTCACAACCATTTCAATGAATTTATAATTTCTAAAGACATAAAAAAAATTATAATTTCTAAATTTACAAATATTAAAATCTTTATAATTATAAATATGTGATAAACATAATCATAAACTAAGTTTTTTAAAACAAATTAATATAACCAACATTATCTAAAGCAAAACAAACATTTTGTCCAAAATATATAATTAAATATCTTCAAGGTTATAATCAATCAAACATAAAACATAATCCAAAAATATAACTTACAACATCTTAAAATTATCATCTTCATCTTCTTGTAGATCAATAATATATTAATATTATAGAAATTCGAAAAAAATAGTCCCGACCAAAAAGATGCCTAGCCCGCCGAGGAAGCCCACCGGATAAGCCCGTTCCGCCCTGTTGAAGCCCGCCAAAGCCCACAAATTAAAGAGTGCGGGTTAGGCGGGCTTTTTAAATTGGCTGTTTCAAATTTCCAGACAAGCCTGCCTTTTTTAGTGGGTTACACGGGCCACCCCGATGGATTTCGGTCCATTTACCACCCCTAGTTAATACTTAGGTCATGTTTGCGTAAACAGCTTAATTAAGCTCTTTTTAAAAAAAGAGCTTAAATAATAATTATAAATATTTAAATAATTTTTTAAAAAATTATAATTTAATTTTAAAAATTATACTAAAACATTATAATTTTTTATAAATTAATAAAATTACTTTTATGCACCTATCCAAATTGCCCTAAATAGTTTTCATTTTTCAAGATCATTTGGATTTCAAAAATGAAAAAAAAAAAGCGCTTATATTTGAAGCAATGTGCGGCTAGCACAATGAAAGTGTGAAACCGAAACCGAACACGCATGGCAGGAAGTAAGGAACAAACTAGGGCCTTCTTAGCGTAGCGACGCTGCTTTCTCTACAAGTTCTTCTTTCGATTTCTTACTTCAATCGATTTAATTCCTCTTTGCTGTGATTAATCTGTTGGGGAACCTTCTCTAACCAATTTAACATCGTCTCAGAAAGTAAGATTCTGATTTTTTTTTTCCTTCCATTTTTTTGGGTGCAATTCTTTGTTTCTGGAATTTATTGTTAACTTGTTATTGCCAGGTTAAAAATTGTTACAATTGCTTGTTATGTGAGTTTTGTGCTGCTAATAACATTTATGTTCGCTTGTGTTAAAACTTAAAACAGTGAAATTTGTAAGTGTTAACCGGACTCCGGTTTTCTTTATTCCTAGCAGTCCGTATCCATGCAACGCAGTTGACTGGGCTTCAATTCCATTTCATTCCTCAATTCATACTCAAACAGCGTTTGTTCAAGTATGGCCTTGAAATTCCTAGAACTTTGAATAAAAGGGATTGTTTCAGTTTCAACCAAAGAGATGATCTTTAAACAAATAAAAGAATGATAACAATTTAAAAAAATTGAATTATGGATTTGTTCTTTGTTCTCTGGACTAGATTCGTATGAATTGCTAACGTGGGTGGTTGTGATTTTTGCACTAGGGTGGTGGTGCTGCTGTTGAACTCTTTTGTTATCTACGCTGGTATCAACAATGCCTCAAGATGCTGTTTATGAACGACCTCTGTTTGGGGGCAAACTCTCAAGCTTGTTCCCTCACAGATTCCAGGTGAGTTATATTATTTTTGAAAGGCAATATTCATAATTTGTTGTTGTGGTATTGTTGTTGTTATTGCAATTGCAAATTTGGTGACTTCTGTTACTAATACTACACCTTTTTATGCTGTCCATGTTCTTTGTGTGACTTTAGTTTTGTTGAACTTAAAAGTTATGGCTTGTTTCTTATAGGATGTCAGTGACATTCGACAAGTCCCTGATCATCAGGTTTGTCATGCTTTCTCTTTTGATTACACTGTCCATTCTAGTATTCTATCTAATTCTTTACTAACTTGTTTATGCACCTTCATTTTAATAGGAGGTTTTTGCAGACGCTACTCGTGATGAGAGCTTGATCTTTGAGATTTTAGAATATAAGCACGATGTTGCTGATAATGGAAGTGCTGTCTGGTTTCTTCAAGACCTTGCTAATGAGCAGGATGCTGAAGGAAGTGTGGTATGCCATTATTTCATTCTGCTTCTTATGGTATAGGGTTAATGAAGTGTGAAAGCTTTGTGTAAATTAGATTCTGTTATGTTCATCCTATGCATGTAAAGTGCATTATTCGAGTGTGAGGATGGTGCTGGGAATTTGAATATGTTGTGAATTTTTCTTTATTGTTTTTCCATACTATTGGAGTCATAAGAGAGTGCTTAGCTGGCTTAGTTGCTTAACTTAAACTCTATAATTGACATGGATTGACAGATATTGAGTGTTATGATTTTTGATGTCATCTAAACTTTTTCTTTGTGTATTGGGAGATTTAATTGCCACTGATTAGCGGATTCCATTACTTATTTCTGCTTACTAGTTACTATGACGTTGCATTTGCTCTTTTTATTCTTTCAATGTATGATTGGTATGATTTAATGGAGCTATAACTCTGCTTCTACTTTAATTACTCTGTGTGTGTCTGGAAGTATTATCTTCCAACACAATCAGAGAAAATGTCTTCCCTTTATCTTAGTTCATTAAATGTAATATTTGTTGCAGAAGTTTGTTGTATCCTTTGATCATACTTCTCCTGAAATTATTTCAGGTTATTGAACAGTCTGGAGTCCTTGAAGCGCCAGGTTTGATGTACAATAACACACCTGCTATTGTAACATCTGCAATAGGGCAAATGGTAAAGTTTCTATCTTGTTTTTAATTTAACTGTGTTAACGCAATCATTTCCTGGTCATTGCCTAAGGATTAATGCACATAATATATTTAATTGGGCTAGTATTAGGCATTCCCAAATATTGAAGAGAAAATGTAGTGTTATGACTGCAAAATTTAATCAAATTAACCACCGGTTTAGTATTTTGTAATCTAGATATTATTTGATTACCTGAGTAATTATAGGCTCCAGCCTTGTTCTATCTCATTTTTGAGATAAATTTTGTCTCCCATTTAAATTTTAGCATCTTGGTGGCAATCCATCCATTCAATTATTCAACCCCCAGTCGAACAAACTTTTAAAGTTTTGTAGTATTATGAGCATGTTTCTTTGCCTATCTCTTTAGAATTAGTTGTGATATCATGTCCTGTATGTTGATGCTATGACCCTATGGGAGTGGGGTTATTTACTGCTTAAGCATGCTTTTTAGCCTCGTCTACTTCTACAACATTGCCCTAATTGCTTGCATTTATGTTTATCACTTTGTTTTTGTTACCAATTGCTGTTAAAATCTAAGCTTATAAATTTGTTTTATGGATTCATGTATTGTCAAGGTGTTGGGCTTCTCTTTGTGGGAGTGACAATTGCTTTTTGGTCGGTCTATTTCTATTGTTGATTTTAATCTGTGAATGTTAGATGCCTTATTAGGTTCTACCAAGTGTTCAACCTATGACTAGGGCCTCGGATATGCATTATAGAGTGAGTTAGTAAAGAATTTGAGAGATAGAATGAGAGCTGAGAAGTAAAAAGTTTGAGAAATTGGGAGATCAAAGCAGAGGATCTTTTGGATATTCCTAACCATTATATTCAGAGATTCAGGAACAATAGAAATTTTTTTTAGTATTATAATATTCTGAAATTGTTCTTATACTTCTCAGCTCCTCCTTGAACCCCCCCTCCCCCGGCGGGGCTCTCCTTTTTCATTACCTATTAGTGTGCTCCATGATATTCATTTTTACTTCATACTTACACTAAAGTTAATGATAGGCAATTTCTAAGGGACGACAAGGAAGGGAAGCACAAAATATCATTAAAGTAAGTTAAGTTTTCAAATGGCATGTTTTAAACTTTTTATGCACACTTGCTTGACATTGTTGTTACATTGATTGGTCTTGGGATCATCCCTTTCCTTTTCTTTATCCCAGGTTTATTTGGCAAATTTGCGTCTTAAAGGAGTTGATACTGATGTACTTGTCACTGCATATGAGCCAATTCTTATAAAGTATGTGGAATATGCTTTTGACAGCAATAAGCACTTAGGAAAATTCTACTGTATATTAGCATTTTAGCTCTGTATCTAGTTAAAGTGAAATTTATTCATTTTGAATTTAGTAACATTAGAACTAAGACTATAACGCAAACTAGAAAATTAACATATATATTTTGTATTGCACTGATTTTGTGGAAACTATGACTATGCAAGACACTTATTTAGTTCTATTTTCTGCCTGCAGCCCATTTAGCGAAAGCGCAGGCACAGTTGGTGCCGGCATGGCTGTTCCAGCTGAACAAGCTGGATGTATTCCCATGGAGGAGGTATTCAGACTAGCTGTAACAAGCTTTAAGGTTTACGACTGGGGTCTTTTTGGCGCAGCAAGTTGAGACTCATCAATTATCTGTAGTGGGACTTCAGCCTTCAGTTAGAAAATAATAGTTGGTATTCACCGTCTGGATCATTGTGTATTCTTTATAGGGTATGCTTCTATTATGGCAGAACTACTTTAGTTGTGTTTCGTTTGGGATATAGTTATATTCTCTCTTCATATCTTGTTATCATGAACTTGAAGGGATGGATTGTCGGGTAAATAGTACCTAACTAGTACCTGAAGAAAATAATATTTTGGTTAGAAACGTTAATAAGTGACTATTAGTTTTTGGATGTGATAGATTCTGATGTCCTCCATTTTTGTTTATTCTGATGGTTCATAATTCACTCTTTTTCAAGTCCAATTGAACCCCCGATGTCTAATTCAATCTCCTAGTCATTTTTATTTATTATTTTTATTTCCATTGATTAAAGGATCAATTACTTGCCAACAATATGTACACTTTACTCTTGAGTCAATAACAACAACAATAATAATAAATCCAACAGTATACACTATAGTGTGAGTCAATAACAACAACAATAATAAATTCAACTAATCTAGCAGCAACAACAATTCATGTTTTAAGTGACAATAGCCAATACATTGCCCATAGTAGGCTCATCATCATCATCCTTATCGTCAACGTCTTCCCCCCTAAGAATCATCTTCAACGTCCTCCTCTCCTACACCTCTTCATCATCTTTCTCAGCAACATTCAGATCAAAATGACAGAAACTCCCACTAGTGTCTAAAGTTTTGCGATGACCAAGTCTTCTCCCCCGATGACCCCTGCCAGAATCAAAAGACATTCTCCCCATTGTTCAAAAGTGGTAGGATGTTGATGTCTCAAATTCAAAGACAACCAACCTGGAACAACTCAAGGCGGTTGTAGTTCCGACCCTTGCACTTGCTTGGAGGGGTCTTGGGTGTAGAACAGATTATTCCACCACTGAGTGTGGGTGTGGGTGTGGTTGTCACTGCAAAACACAAAGGGACAACCGCAGGTAACAACCATATGTATCATTGGACCATCTGATGTAGTCATCCACCTGAGAGCTTGAGAGGATCACCAATTAAAATATGTGAAATTGTTTGTCCATATCATAACCCATCTAGAATGCTCACCCATCCAATTCTTGTTTTTGGGACCTGTCAGAACTATGTTTTGCGCATCGCCAAGACAAATTAGTTCTCCTAAGACTTCCTGCTAAAGTTCAAACTGCCTCTTGAATCTATTAGTTGCATCCCATTCAATACACTCAAGATATTAGTAGTGTGGTAGCGCTCCACAACGTCGTATGCTCATGAATTTCATTTGGAACCAGATGCGGTGCACTACGGTCATGACTATAGGTTTCCCAGACAAGAAGGAGAAAAATGTCCACAAAACGAGCAACTGACGTCAAGATGCAAGTCAGAGGCTTGTTCGAAGCAGGCTTCATCCGAGAATTACTGTACACGACCTGGCTAGCCAATGTGGTACTAGTCAAAAAGGTAAACGGTAAATGGCAAATGTGCGTAGACTACCCGGACTTGAACAAATATTGTCCAAAAGATGCCTTTTCTCTCCCAAACATCAACGAACTGGTGGACGCCACTTCGGGACATTAGTACCTTAGCTTCATGGATGCCTACTCAAGTTACAACCAAATACCCATGCACAAATCAGATGAGGAGAAAACGGCTTTTGTGACTTTCGAGGGCACGTACTGCTACATAATCATGCCCTTCAGACTAAAAAACAGTGGGCCACATATCAAAGGCTCGTCACAAAAGATCTTCAAAGACCTCTCGGGGACCAAACGAGAGGTCTATATCGACGACATGCTCGCTAAAACAGAGACAGGCGACGAGCTCATTGACGACCTCAAACTCATACTAGGCTCTCTACGGAAGCACCGAATGCACTTCAACCCGACGAAATGCGTTTTCGAAATGGAAGTCAGGAAATTTCTTGGCTTCATGATCACACAACGAGGAGTAGAAAAAACCTAAAAAATGTAGGGCTATCCTCGAGATGAGCAACCGGCAAACATCAAGGACGTCTAAAGGCTGACTGAGTGACTTGCTGCCCTTTCACGGTTCCTCAGTGCCTCGGCTCAAAAGGCCATCCCCTTCTTTAAACTCATGAAAAAGAGCATTCCGAATACGAAGAAGCGTTCCAGTATTTCAAAAAGGTGCTAGCAAAACCTCTTATGCTCTTAAAGTCTAGAATGGGAGAAACACTATATTTCTACTTGTCCATAACAGAGGAAGCGCTAGCGGCGGTGCTAATCCGGGAAGACGAGCAAAATACACAAAACCCAGTATACTTCATAAGCAAAGTTCTCCAAAATGCGAAAACGTGCTACTCTAGACTCGAAAAGCTCGCCTACGTGCTACTCATAGCGTCCTGATGCCTTCGGCAGTACTTTCAGAGCCAGCCCATCGTGGTCTGGACTGACTAGGCGGTCAGACAAGTACTGCAGAAGCCAGACCTGGCAAGATGGATGCTCGCTTAATCAGTCGAGCTATCACAATACGAGGTCATATTTGAGCTCAAAAACACGATTAAAGCTCAAACAGTCCATTTGATATGAGTTTCTGATCTCCAACAATCAAGTCAAATACAAAGTCCTCCTAGCTGGATTGACGCTGGCCAAGGAAGTCGGTGCAAAAACACTAGAAGTTTGCAGTGACTCCCATGTACTTAGCTCCCAAATAAATGGGTCTACCAAATATGGGGCTGATGAGCGGATAATTTATACGCTTTTTGGCATTATTTTTAGGTATTTTTAGTAGGATCTATCTACTTTTAGGGATGTTTTCATTAGTTTTTATGTAAAAATTTACATTTATGGACTTTACTATGAGTTTGTGTATTTTTCTATGATTTCAGGTATTTTCTAGCTGAAATTGAGCAAAAGTCTGATAGGAGGCTGACAAAGGACTGCTGATGTTGTTGGATTCTGACCTACCTGCACTCAAGATGGATTTTCTGGAGCTACAGAACTCCAAATGGCACGCTCTCAATGGCGTTGAAAAGTAGACATCCAGGACTTTCCAGCAATATATAATGGTCCATACTTTGTTTGAGCTTAGATGACGCAAACTGGCGTTCAACGCCAGTTTCATGCTGCTTTCTGGAGTAAAACGCCAGAAACACGTCACGAACTAGAGTTAAACGCCAAAAACATGTTACAACTTGGCGGTTAACTCCAAGAGAAGCCTCTGCACGTGTAAAGCTCAAGCTCAGCCCAAGCACACACTAAGTGGGCCCCGGAAGTGGATTTCTACATCAATTACTTATCTCTGTAACCTTAGTAGCTAGTCTAGTATAAATAGGACTTTTTACTATTATAATTTCATCTGGGATTTTACATCTTTGATCACATTTTGGGGGCTGGCCATTCGGCCATGCCTGGACTACCATCACTTATGTATTTTTAACGGTGGAGTTTCTACACACCATAGATTAAGGTATGGAGCTCTGTTGTACCTCGAGAATTAATGCAATTACTATTGTTCTTTTATTCAATTCAAGCTTATTTTTATTCTAAGATATCACTCGTACTTCAACCTGATGGATGTGATGATCCGTGACGCTCATTATCATCCATCCCTATGAACACGTGCCTGACAACCACCTCCGTTCTACAAGTGAGAGCTAGAGTGTGTATCTCTTGGATTCCTGATGCACGACGCATGGTTGCCCTCGCCTGACAACCGAGCCTTCCATTCCGTGAGATCAGAGTCTTCGTGGTATAAGCTAGAATCCATTGGCAGCATTCTTGAGAATTTGAAAAGTCTTAACCTTGTCTATGGTATTCCGAGTAGGATTCAGGGATTGAATGACTGTGACGAGCTTCAAACTCAAGAATGTGAGTGAACCATAGTAGTGTGCACCAAGTTTTTGGAGCCATTACTAAGAATTGTTCGAGTTATAAAAAGTGTAAATCATAATTTTGCCTATCAGGGACCCCTGCTACAGCAGTACTAAATCAAAGTCAATGACTTAACCTCTGAGTTCGATGAGGTGACCATCTGGCACATTCCTAGGGAATGCAACACGAGCGCCAACCTACTCTCTAGGTTGGCAAGTACCAAGTTGGTCCCAGTGAAACCGCTCATTAATCCAGGAAGTCATCAAAAAACCATCTGTCACAGCTGATGCCTAGGCATCTTAGGCTAGTTTCACAAGCCTTTTTCATTTGTTTTTACTTGGTTTTCATGTTTTTCTTAGGCAATAAGTAAGTATTTGGATGAAAATTTCATGCATACCTTGATTCAATCAAACATGGTTAATTATGTGTATTTTCATGAGATTTATTCAAGATTTACTTGATGCTGTAAAGGATGCAAAATCTTGTGATTATAGCAAGGCTTTGATGCATTTGTTTGGTTGATGATAGGTGAGAAGAAGCAAGAGAAGAGCAGAGAAGAAGCAGAGCAAGCAACGTTGGCAAAGGAAGGACTAAGCAACGTTGCAAAGAAAAAGGTGCCTAATGTTGGTAGGAATGTTGGTGAACCAACATTCCTCACTAACGTCTTCGATAAAATTTCAAGAGGAATGCATTGGAAAATTGGCTGCAACGCACACGCATGGGCAACACGTACGCATGAGCGTGGAAATTAACACTCCACGCGTACTCGTGGGTGACGCGCACGTGTGACCAGGCCAACATTGGTGTGCAAACGTTGCCTCAAATGTTGCTCACCAACTTCTTTAATAAAATCCTTCAAAAAATTTGATCTGACGCGTACGCGTGGGCGACGCGCACGCGTGACCAGGCAAATGTTGGTAGTAACGTTGGTGCACAAACATTGCCACAAACGTTCCTCAATGGTTTTAAAAGGAACGTTGGCCACTATTAGTCCCCACCAACGTTTGTCACCAACACTCAGGCCAATTTCATTCCAAAAGGGCACCCGTGCAAGTATGAACATTAGTGAATTAATCCCAACGTCAACGTTACTAAAAGAGTCACTCTTAACTGCTTCAATCAAGGCTAAGGTCCACATCCAAGTACTTGAAGACCCATTTTAGGGATGAGAAGAAGAGTATAAATAGAAGAGTTTTTGAAGATATAGAGAGGCTCTGAAGGCTAGAGGATTAGAGACTCCAGAGCTCTCTTGGAGGATTAGAGACTCCAAAGAGTTTAGTATAGGATTTCTAGTTTAGATACACTTTTCTTTCTTGCAATTCTACATTTTAGTTTGTATTAAGCTTCATTTACTTTTATGCAATTTCAATTTCCTGTACTTCTTCTCTGTTGTGATTTTACATTTGAGTTCATATTCAATCCGATTTACTTTAATGCAATTTAAATTTCCTGAAGTGTTCTTAGAGTGATGATCAACTAAACCCCAATTTTATTAGGGGGGGAGCTCTATTGTAACTCATATGACTGAGTGAACATCTTCTTCCTCTCAATCCGCTTGGGTAGCTAAGAGATAACTTCTGTTTTGATTTGATCCATTCACTTCAGACGGGGGTTTGGATCCATTGAATTTCCATGTGAGCCTCGGAAGGAGAATCATGGAAATTAGAACTTAAGCTCTATCTCTTACAACTCTCTTGATCAACACCATTCGGGAGGAATTGAGATCTTCAGAGTTAGTGTGGCTTATGGATGAGAGACATGCACTTAACCTCTTCTCATGACAATTGGATCAAGGAATTGGCAAGATTGATTGTAATTAGAGAGATTGGGTTGCCAAGGAATTGGGATCCAATCAATTACAATCCACCATAGATCTACTCATATGATTGAGAAGGGAGTTGAAACCCATTGATTCATGATGGATTATTATATCTCCAACCCTTAATGAATTTTTCTCTCTGTTATTCTTCACTTTGCTTACTTTGAGTTTCCTTTAATTGCATTGATTTACTGCTTTCTTTAGATTCCCAGCACCCATTTCCCATTTACTTTTCATGCACTTTATTTTCCGTTGGCATTTACATTCTTGTCTGTTATTTAGATTTCTTGCTCTTTTAATTTCTTGCTCTTTACGTTTTAGTTATTTAGTTCCTTGCCATTTACGTTTCAAGCAATTTACATTCAGCAATTTAGATTTCTTGCAATTTACATTCTGTTAAATCAATTTCACCAAACTCCTTTCAATATTAGCTTGACTAGACATATCACCTCATTAAGGTTGCTTGATCCATCAATCCCTGTGGGATCGACCTCACTCTTGTAAGTTTTACTACTTGATGCGACTCGATATACTTGCCAGTAGTTTATGCGAATGCAATATTTCCGTCATCAACAGCCACAACCATGTTAAACCTCACTATATTGAATTAGCACTCATGGACCTTTCAACTCATGCGATACCTCACCGACGGAATCCTACCGAGAACCCACAGGAGGCGAAGCGCATAAAGTAGAAATTCGCAAAGTATATCACAATCGCAGGGCAACTGTATAAACATGGATTGTACCAACCCCTTCTTAAGTGCATAGAGCCCGGTGATACAGATTATATACTTTGTGAGATTCACGAAAGATGCTGCGGCCATCACGTCGGAGGCAGAACCCTAGTCCAAAAGGTCATCTGCACTGGGTATTTTTGGCCCACCATCATCAGAGATTCCCTCTAATTGGTCAAAAGCTGCAGGAAATGCCAAGTCCATATTGACCTTCACCAAGTAGCCCCCTATCAATTCAGCGTGATAACGATAGACCGCCCTTTCGGAATCTCAGAAATTGACCTCGTATGACCTTTTTTCATGGCTCCCGGATACACCAAATGGATTGAGGCAAAGGCGCTGGCCAGCATCACGGCCACCCAATGCCAAAAATTCTTTTAAAGGCAAGTTTAACCTTGGTTCGGAATCCCCGAGATCGTAATCTCGGATATAGAACCCGGTTTGCAAACAAAAGATTCAAGGAATTCCTAGAAGGATTTGGCATCTCACAACAGTTCAACTCGATAGAACACCCATAAACCAATGCCCAAGTAGAAGCAGCCAACAAGATCATTGTAAAGGGTCTCAAGAAACGACTAGACGAGGCTAAAGGCCTATCGACCGATGAACTCAGATCCATCCTCTGGTCATACTGAACATCCCCTCAAACCTCAACCGGAAAAATCCCTTTTCGGTTAACATATGGCCTATAGGCCATCATTTCGGTGGAGGTCGGAGATTCTAGCCCATGAAGAACCATGGGATACTCGACGAGGACGCAGAGCGAGATCTTGTAGATGAAATCCGGGGCATAGCACACCTGCGGGAGCTAGCCCTAAAACAAAGAACAAGCCTAAAGTACAACCACAACGTGGTGAAGCGAGACTTCAAATAGGGAGACCATGCCTAAAACAAAACGACATCGGTCCCCTTTCGTGGGAGAAGGAAACCTCACACCCAATTGGGAGGGACCCTACAGAATCAAGTCCATTATTGGAAAAGGAGCCTACAAACTCGAGCGACTCAACGGGACTGAGTTACCGGGGTCATAGAATGCCGCAACGTACGATGCTACTACGCATAAAGACGTCCCACTGACCAGATTCCTTTACCAAGATTAATGTCCTTTTTTATTTTTTCCCTTTATTTTTGTGATTTTTCCGCTTATCATCATCTCTATTTTGTCTATCATTTTTTTGCTACTCTTTCCTACCCATGACGGGAGGTTTTAACAAGGCCCAACCCTCAATAAAAGTCATTTAAATATTTTCCCTTTTTTAAATATTTTCTTGCATTCTCACCAAACTAACGGAACAAATAGAATAAACTAACGGCTACCCCTAGGGCTCGATCACCCCTGAGGCCAATACAAACGGATATCCATAAAAGTAAATACAAGCATTTAAAATGGCCCACCAGGAGACCCACTATTCATACACAAGCAAAATAAAGCCCACCAAGAGGCCATCAACAATAGTCTAAAGACCCGAGAGAATGGCTTAAAAACTTAAAGAAAAGAAGAAAAATGTTCCAAAAAAAGTATGCCGCCAAATAGACGGCTTACAAACTTATGAAATAAAACATAAAAAAACAGAAGCAAGCTACTCCAGATCCACGATCTAGCCATCCTTCACAGTTTGAAAGGCTCCCATCTCGGACACATCCACGTCCGGGGCCGAAATCTAGACTTGCGCCTTCAGAGCTTCCTCGATAGCTGAGACGGCCACCTGAGCATCAGCTAGAAGACCGGTATTCCGTTTCTTCAAGCTTTCAACCTCAGCCTTCGCCCCCCTTTACCTCAAAACGGGCAGCAGCAGCCGCAACCTCAACATCGGTAGCCAGCTTTTGGGTCCTAACAACTTGAATTGATAGCTCGATCTCCTGCTCTAACAATCTCAGCACTCGCATCCTCGGCATCCTTGGCTGGCTTTGCCCGAGCAACCTCAGCCACCTCTATCTGCCTTTTCAAAAAGCCCAAATCTGCCTGAGCCTGCCGAAGCTTCCCATCAAGACGGAAAGTTTGCAAAAGTGTAGGGTCAGCTTTCCGGATAATAACAGTAGATTGGAGAAGAGCGTGGTACACTGACTCAGCCTGGCCCAAAAAATTGCAATCCTTAAAAAAATCATCAGTACCCGGCAGCAAATGACGGTGAATAAAGCCAAGGGCATTGAAGGACCTATCTATCACACATGGGGTAACCATATCTGTGCTAACCCCCTCGTGGTTAACCCCTTCGGCTTCTTACACTTCTTGTCAGGCTTAGGGATCAGGATCTCCTAAAGGTCGTCATCCCTAGCAACCCCTTGGACAATCTCCTATGAGACCATCTGAGAGCTTGGGATATAAGCCGTCGAACGGGTTGACTAAGAGGACCCTTCAACCTCAGCCTACAGGGTAACCACTAAAGCATCCTTCAACCACTGTAACATCATCAACCGATCAGCCATTCCAACTACGAAAACAAAGAAAATAGGAAAATAAATAAGTTACAAGATCGTAAGGTATACACTTAAGCTCGAAAACAAACAAAAACCTATCAATATAAGATCTGCCCACCTCAAGACCCCCCATCATGTCACGAGGATTCAAAGGCTTGTCCCCAAAAAGCGCTAATAGGATATCGGCAATTTCCTTATTTTCAGGGGACAGCCCTTCGTAGGTCACCCTCGTCATATAGATAGCCCCGACCTAAAAATTCCAATATGTGCAAATCCGGTGCTCCCCCTCTGGCAAAAGCAAAAAAGGGTGACAACTCTCGACGGGATGGACCTTGAAATACTTCGCCTTGAAGCCATGAAATGAGTCTTCGAACAAGTCGAAGAGTCGGTGGTTTGTCTGGGCCCGGAAAAATATGTACCATTTCTTATGTTTTCCCTCCTTGTGCGGAATGGTACACAGGAAGAAGAATAAAAAAAACCTCAACCCGATCTGGTATCTCCAGGAAATCACACACCAGCTCAAAGATTTGAATAGCCGCCTAGCTATTCAGATGCAGTTGGGACGGCGCCACCGAAGCCCAGTTTGAGAGAGCTATTTGGAATTTGAAAAAGGGTAGTTGAAGTGCTAAACCCCTAACTTAGTGAACAAAGGCTCATGCATCCAAATCCAGTTGGGGATATGAGGGGAATGCAAGTTGAGATAGCAAACCTTCTCGTTTTCATCGGCAAGCACCAACTCATACTGCCCCGCCACTTCACCACTTCCAAACATGACCCCTTTGTCACAGAGCATCTGGAGGTCTCCCTCATCCAATCGAAGGAGTGCCAGAGACGTCGGACGTTACCTGACAACGTCCAAAAGCATAGGTTTGGATTTTCACACTAAAAATAGGATTGATGTTGCAAGTATAGTCCAAACCCAACCATTGGTCATCAATCAAATTATAATCCTAAAGATGTCACAATCAATGCACAAAATTTACCGAAAGTATTTAGACTTCCGGGTCGTTCTCCCTAGGAACTAGTGCCAACAAGTGCATGCAATTTTGGTTGTGAGAAAGCAAATGGGTTTTTCAATGATTGAAATAAACAAATAAAGAGATAAAAGAACGAGACAAAAATTGCAATTAATAAAGTAATGAAGAGATAAAAGAACTATGTGTGTAATATAAACAAGTAAAGCTATAAAATGATGAAAAAGTGGTTCAAAACATAAACGAAACCGTGACTTGGGATGAGTTATAGAATCCCTTCCTTGCCATAACCACAACTATGATAATTATAATGGATTAATCTCACTAAATCAACCCTTAACATCAAAGGATAAGTCAAGTGATTGTTATTAATCCACAAATCCTAGCTAACTCACCAAATTAATTGGTAAGAAGCTAGCGTTAGCGGAAACAATAACAACTAACAACCCAAGAATTATCAGTAAATGTTGGACATTATAGCTCTAGCAATCCATACACTCATTTTCCCAAGCCAAGGGGTGAAAATCTACCCCATAACTAAGATTGGTATTTCATCAAACACATAGAGGGCATGAACATAAAACATGGCAAATTTGGTAAATTAATGAAAGCTATAAACAACCAAATGATCAAAATGAACAAAAGCAATCCAATAAGCATATAAAAGTCATCAAACATCAAACTAACCAACTAGAAACTCAAAATTGCAAAACTAAGTATATATTGACAAGGGAAAAATAAAAGAAAATTGTAGAACAAGTAGTGTAATAAAAGAGACAATTAAAGAAATACTTACAATGAAAATTGCAAGAATCCAAAATCAAACTTGAACTACAAAATTCTACAAACCCTAATTAAAAACTCTAAGAGATAATTTCCTAATCTACACTACTCCTACTCCTACTATGTGTTTTCCTATTCTAAGTTGGCTCCTTCATATGGCATCAATTCCCCTTGATATAGCACTTCCCATTCAGCATCAAGCCTTCCAAAACTGGGCCAAAGGCCCCCAAAATGCCGCAGCACGTGTTTCATTAATGAATCCACGTGCAGGGACTTGTGCGTACGCACAGGTACTTGTGTGCACGCACATATGCCAATTTCCTTCTTGTGCGTACGCACGCTTGCATGTGCGCACGCACGCATGCCTGAGTGCTTCCTCCATGTTTTCTTCATATTTTCTCCCTTTGTATATGCTTCCTTCCACTTTTGCATATCCATTCTTACCTCTTTGATCTGAAATCACTCAACAAATATGTCACGGTATCAGATGGAATAAAAGTGGAATTGAATTGCTCAATTTAAGCACAAAAATACATGTTTTCACATTTAAGATCAATTTAAAGAGAAAACACAAAAGTATGCTATTTTGGTGCTTAAGTGTAGGTTTATGCGATGAAATCCACTCAAATCGAGCCAAAATATCTCATCAAATATGGACTCATCAATTCTCCCACACTTAAATAATAGCATGTCCTCATGCCAAACCAACAAGGAGAATGATCAAAGGGAAACAATTTATTGAATGCAACTACCTATATGCATGCAAGTATTGTAACAGCCCAGACCACCCGCTAGCACGATATTGTCCGCTTTGGCACACAAGGCCTCACAGTTTTGCCGTTGACGATAGGGATGATAGCCGAAGCCCCCCACACTCATTCGTCAAAACACGTCATGCTAGGGAGAGGTATCCACACCCTTATAAGGCATGCTTCGTTCCCCTCCCCAACCGATGTGGGACCTTACAAGTATACTATATACTATCTATACCTATCTATAGTATCTATATGAAATTGGTGAAAACAAACAAACAAATTTCCAAGCAAGTATATAGACACATAGGGCTAAGCAAGGAAATATCTCAATGCAATCACAATCTATGGAATTGATTTAACTCATCAAAAAGAAGCAACTTGCAAGAATGCATGATAAGAAGTATGGCAAATAGAGTCGAATGATTGAACCTTCACTATGTGTGTATACGCTCTAATCACTCGGTGTCTAGGGTTTAATCACTCAAGTCTTCTTCTAATCATGCTTTCAAGGATTTGCTTTTCATCTAATAATCAACAAATATGTGATGCATGAGTGCAAGTATCATGAGGTCTTTAGAGGGTTGTAATGGGGTTAGGGTTAAGGTAGGATAAATATGGCTAAGTGGACTAATGAATTGGATCTTTGATTAGCTTGCATGTCCAACTCAACCTATATCAACCAAATCACAAATATGCATTCTAACCACCCGTTACTTCTTTTCACACACATTCATGCCATAGTTTCTATTTAAAACACATATGCATTCCTTATTCATATTTTTTTCTTTTCTTTGGGGCAACCTATGTCCCTTTTTATTATTATTATTATTTTCATTTCATTTCATATTTTTCTATTTTCTTTTTCTTTTTCTATGACAAATGCATATGGTTACAGCAAATCAACACATGAATGTGCACCCATTTTCCAAAATTTTCAATAAAATACCCAAAATAAGCTTTTTCATTCACTACCAATGTTCCCATAACTTCCCCCACACTTAAATGAAACACACACCTTCAACCTAAGCTAATCAAAGATGGAATTCAAGGTGATTAATGGTTTTCCACTTAGGATTGTGATGTGCTAACAATTAGAACAAATGGGGTTAAGAGGCTCAAAAGGGTTAACAAAGGTAGATATAAGGGTTAGGCTATATGGGTGAGTGAGTTTAATTCAAAGATGGCCTCAATCATGCTAAATACAATCAAAACATCAAATACAGGACATAAAGAATCAAGCAAAACCGATATTACAATCATAAAAGAAGCATATGACACAATGAACAAAAATAGTGGTTAAGATGTGTAACCACTCATTAAAATTCAAAAACTCACAAGGTATTTTGTTCTATCTCTCTTCTATGTTCCATAAAAATCATTCAAGCAAGTTTAAAAACAATTTTTTCCAAATCAATTCAATAGAATGCCCTTGAAACAAAATTCTTGAAAATTTTTGTTGTTTTTCACCAAAATTATTTCCTATATGTATGTATGATGTGATGGATGCAATTTTCAAAATTTCCTAGTTCTTTTCCTAATTTTCAACAACCAAAAATTAACATGAACAATTAGAATCAAAATTGAACTAGGTGCTATACTATTCACATCATCTAATCACAACTTCTATCTATAAAATATATACCATGCAAAAGCAAAAATGCCAAATGCAATAACTAGAAATAAACTAAGATATATATACTAAAAGAAAAATGCAATGCAACAGTTAAAAACACTCAAAATATCTACATGAAACATAATAAAAGAAAACAAAAATAAAGAAAGTGCAAAGTGTTCAGAAAAGAAAGTTACACCCCAAAAATGGTGAATCCTCTCCCACACTTAAACGTTTGCACGGTCCTCCGTGCACGAACACGATCTGAGGGGAAATGTCTCTGAAGAGCTCCACCTCCAGTTGGCGGATGCAGGGGCTTGGGTTGCACTAAAATCTCCAAGTCAAATGCGGGCTTGGCATCTCCATCCTCGGCATCTTTCTCCTCTCCCGGCTCCTTGCCTTTATTTCTCATCCTCAAAAAGAATGAATAAAGTATAATTAGGAATCATTGGGTAAGTAGAACAAAAAGGTAAAGGAGGGAGCAAATACATTGTATACTTAGAGATAAAAGAAAACAAGTAAACATTTAATTGAGGAAGTTTGCATAGTGGTGTGGTATGATGAAAATGAGCCGTGTGTGTATTCTAATTATACGCACGGTTAGAATACACACAATGGCCGGTTAAAATGGCATCCACACAATCAAAAGGTAAGCATGAGTTTCTCAATTAAATGGCCTAAGGTGCAAGCAATAGATGAGCGTCAATGAAGTACAAGCAAGCTTGGGCAATTACAACAAGAGTGAATTGAATTTTAAGAATTATTGGATATTGATGGTGTGCAAGTGGAAGCGCAAATTGCTATAGAAGCACAATCAACAATAACCAATCCAATAACAAACAAAAACTCCTTATTCATCATGAAACATAAAGTAAGAGTCACATGGTATGATACTTGTTATAAAAAGTGACACGCTTGATAAGAATCAAGTTGAGTCACTTAAACAAATGCAAAAACATTAACAAGGAGCAATTATCGGTCATGTGATGAATTTAACTTCAAAAATCATGATGAACAAGTAATTCCACTCAATTCACTCAATTCAATGTACTTACATAATTTTTCCTAGTGGTACAATCAAAACATGAGTATTCAAACCCACTAGGTACTAGTAAGTTAAGGCAAAGTATAAGTGCATTGATGAAATTCAAGCAACCCTATCAACATCAAACAAACACTTACAATTTATTTAATTAGAAACAACTAAAGTAAAACTAATATAATAACTAAAATGAAAATGAAATGTAAGAAAAACTAAGTAAAACAAGTAGAAAAACATGGAATATGCAAGAAAAGAGAGGGATGGAGGTGGCGAAAGTGCTTATGGCTTAATTGAAAGTGCATTAAAAATTTTGCCCAAAACAGCACTTGTGCGTATGCACATATATGTGTGCGTACGCACACCAGGCGCGACAGGGTGGGTGTGCACTCGCACCAAGCATGCGAGTGCTCCGGACAGAAAGGGAGTCAAGACCTGTTGATGAGCGGATAATTTATACGCTTTTTGGCATTGTTTTTAGTATGTTTTTAGTATGTTTTAGTTAGTTTTTATTATATTTTTATTAGTTTTTAGTTAAAATTTACTTTTCTAGACTTTACTATGAGTTTGTGTGTTTTTCTGTGATTTCATATATTTTCTGACTGAAATTGAGGGACCTGAGCAAAAATCTGATTCAGAACCTGAAAAGGACTGCAGATGCTGTTGGATTCTGACCTCCTTGCACTCGAAGTGGATTTTCTGGAGTTACAGAAGCCCAATTGGCGCGCTCTTAACTGCGTTGGAAAGTAGACATCCTGGGCTTTCCAGCAATGTATAATAGTTCATACTTTGCCCAAAATTTGATGGCCCAAACTGGCGTTCCAAATCAGCTCAAAACTGCCCGGCGTTAAACGCCGGAACTGGCACAAGAATGGGAGTTAAACGCCCAAACTGGCATAAAAGCTGGCGTTTAACTTCAAGAAAAGTCTCTACACATGAAAACTTCAATGCTCAGCCCAAGCACACACCAAGTGGGCCCGGAAGTGGATTTTTATGTCATTTACTCATTTCTGTAAACCCTAGGCTACTAGTTCTCTACAAATAGAACCTTTTACTATTGTATTTTTGTCGGGGTAGCTATCTTTAGTCTTATGCTATCTTAGATCATGAAGCTGGCCTCACGGCCATGCCTAAACCTTGTTCTTATGTATTTTCAATGGTGGAGTTTCTACACACCATAGATTAAGGTGTGGAGCTCTGCTGTACCTCGAGTATTAATGCAATTACTATTGTTCTTCTATTCAATTCAGCTTGTTCTTGTTCTAAGATATCACTTGTTCCTCAACTTGGAAAATGTGATGATCCGTGACACTCATCATCATTCTCACCTATGAACTTGTGCCTGACAACAACCTCCGTTCTACCTTAGATTGAGTGGATATCTCTTGGATTCCTTAATCAGAATCTTCGTGGTATAAGCTAGAATTGATGGCGGCATTCAAGAGAATCCGGAAGGTCTAACCTTGTCTGTGGTATTCTGAGTAGGATTCAAGGATTGAATGACTGTGACGAGCTTCAAACTCCTGAAGGCTGGGCGTTAGTGACAGACACAAAAGAATCA
>NC_029776.3:44462165-44462525 GCF_000817695.3 Arachis duranensis | reverse complement strand
GACCATGGTATTGAGCACCAAGTTTTTGGAGCCATTACCGGGGATTGTTTGAGTTATAAAAAGTAGAGATAACAATTTTGTGCACCAAGTTTTTGGCACCGTTGCCAGGGGTTGTTGAGTTTGGACAACTGACGGTTCATCTTGTTGCTTAGCTTAGGTATTTTTCAGAGTTCTAAAGAATGAATTCTAGTGTTTCAAGGTGATGTTCTTATCATCACCAAAGCTGATTGATTTTCATCAATTTAGCTCTTGAATGCAATGTCCTACTGAAGCTTGGCTAGCCATGTCTAATTCCTTTAGACTGAAGCTTTAGACTAACGTTGCATGATTCCTGGAATTCTCATTAAGAATTTTGATATT
>NC_029776.3:44460742-44462100 GCF_000817695.3 Arachis duranensis | reverse complement strand
ACCAAAACAAAATTACAAAATCATAAAAACCAAAAATATTTTGTGTTGCTTGTTGAGTCTAGTGTCTCATTTTAAGTTTGGTGTCAATTGCATGTTTCTGTTCTTCTTGCATCCTTTCATGTGTCTTAATTGATCTTCAAGATATTCTTGATAATTTCTTGCTCTGATCTTTAAATTCTCTTGTCTTGTGTGTTTTGTTGTTTCTCATATGCATTCTCATTTTGTTAGTGTCAATAGTATACAAACTTCTAAGTTTGGTGTCTTGCATACATTGTTTATTTGATTTTTAGTTGCATTTTGATTATTCCTCATTATTAAAAATCCAAAAAATTTTTAATTTGTGTCTTTTCAAGTCAATAATACAGAGAATTGAAGATTCAAAACATTCAGCAGAGGAATAACACAGAAAAAGCTGGGAGTTGAAAACGCCCAGTGAGGAAGGAAAACTGGTGTTTAAACGCCAGCCAGGGTGCCTGGTTGGGCGTTTAACGCCCAAAAGGGTAGTGATTTGGGCGTTAAACGCCAGAATGTATACCATTCTGGACGTTTAACGCCAGGATAGCACAAGAGGGAAGATTCTGTTTTTAACTCAAATTTTTTTCAAGTTTTCAAAATTTTTCAAAATCAAATCTTTTTCAAATCATATCTTTTCAATCATAATCAATTTCTTTCTTTTTCAAAAATACTTGCTATCAATTAATAATTTGATTCAACATTTCAAGTATGTTGCCTTTTCTGTTGAGAAAGGTTTAATGTCTGAATCATATCTTTCTTGATTAGGCAGGTTATTAATTTTTAAAATCAAATCTTTTTAAATTATTTTTCAAATAATATCTTCCCAATCACATCTTTTTAAAACCATAACTTTTCAATCATATCTTCTTAATCACATCTTTTTCAAAATAGTTTTCAATCATATCTTTTTTATTTCTAATTTCAAAATCTTTTTCAAAAATCACTTGATTTCTTTTCCACTCTTCGTTTTCGAAAATCAATTAGTATTTTTTCAAAATGTTTTTAAAATATTTTTAATTTATTTTCAAAAATTTCTTCCCCTCTTCTCACATCCTTCCATTTATGGACTAACACTTCTCCTTAACGCACAATTCAAACTCCATCTTTCTTGATAAGTTCGAATTCTTATACCTCTTCCTTCTATTTTTCTTTTCCTCTGACACCTCAAGGAATCTCTATATTGTGACATAGAGGATTCCATATTTTCTTGTTCTCTTCTCTTTCATATGAGCAGGAGCAAAGACAAAAGCATTCTTGTTGAGGCTGACTCTGAACCTGAAAGGACCTTGAAGCGAAAGCTAAGAGAAGCTAAGGCACAACTCTCTGTAGAGGACCTAACAGAA
>NC_029776.3:44458939-44460621 GCF_000817695.3 Arachis duranensis | reverse complement strand
TATGGGAGAAGCATCTCTATCCCTGCCATTGGAGCAAACAACTTTGAGCTTAAGCCTCAATTAGTTTCTCTAATGCAACAGAATTGCAAGTTCCACGGACTTCCATTGGAAGATCCTCATCAGTTTTTAGCTGAGTTCTTGCAAATCTGTGACACTGTCAAGACCAATGGGGTTGACCCTGAGGTCTACAGACTTATGCTATTCCCTTTTGCTGTAAGAGACAGAGCTAGGATTTGGTTGGACTCACAACCTAAAGAAAGCCTGAACTCTTGGGAAAAGCTAGTCAATGCCTTCTTGGCAAAGTTCTTTCCACCTCAAAAATTGAGTAAGCTTAGAGTGGAAGTCCAAACCTTCAGACAGAAGGAAGGAGAATTCCTCTATGAAGCTTGGGAAAGTTACAAATAATTGATCAGAAAGTGTCCTTCTGACATGCTTTCTGAATGGAGCATCATAGGTATCTTCTATGATGGTCTATCTGAACTGTCTAAGATGTCATTGGATAGCTCTGCTGGAGGATCTCTTCATCTGAAGAAGACACCTGCAGAAGCTCAATAGCTCATTGAAATAGTTGCAAATAACCAATTCATGTACACTTCTGAAAGGAATCCTGTGAACAATGGGATGAATCAGAAGAAAGGAGTTCTTGAGATTGATACTCTGAATGCCATACTGGCTCAGAACAAAATATTGACTCAACAAGTCAATATGATTTCTCAAAGTCTGTCTAAAATGCAAGCTGCACCAGGAAGTACTAAGGATGCTTCATCTGAAGAAGAAGCTTATGATCCTGAGAACCCTTCAATGGAAAAGGTGAATTACATGGGAGAACCCTATGGAAACACCTATAATTCTTCATGGAGAAATCATCCAAATCTCTCATGGAAGGATCAACAGAGACCTCAACAAGGTTTCAACAACAATAATGGTGGAAGAAACAGGTTTAGCAATGGCAAGCCTTTTCCATCATCTTCTCAGCAACAGACAGAGAATTCTAAGCAGAGCCACTCTGACTTAGCAACCATGGTCTCTGATCTAATCAAAACCACTCAAAGTTTTATGACTGAAACAAGGTCTTCTATTAGGAATTTGGAGGCATAAGTGGGACAGCTGAGCAAGAAAATTACTGAACTCCCTCCTAGTACTCTTCCAAGCAATACAAAAGAGAATCCAAAAGGAGAATGCAATGCCATTAATATGACCCACATGGCCGAACTTGGAGAGGAGGAAGAGGCAATGAACGCCACTGAGGAAGACCTCAATGGATGTCCACTGGCCTCCAATGAGTTCCCTAATGAGGAACCATGGGAATCTGAGGTTCATAATGAGACCATAGAGATTCCATTGGATTTACTTCTGCCATTCATGAGCTCTGATGAGTATTCTTCCTCTGAAGAGGATGAAGATATCACTGAAACGCAAGTTGCTAAATACCTTGGAGCAATCATAAAGTTAAATGACAAGTTATTTGGTAATGAGACTTGGGAGGATGAACCCCCTTTGCTCACCAAAGAACTGGATAACTTGTCTAGGTGAAAATTACCTCAGAAGAGACAGGACCCTGGGAAGTTCTCAATACCTTGTGCCATAGGCACCATGACCTTCAAGAAGGCCTTGTGTGACCTAGGGTCAAGCATAAACCTCATGCCTCTCTCTGTAATGGAGAAGCTAGGGATCTTTGAGGT
>NC_029776.3:44452014-44458839 GCF_000817695.3 Arachis duranensis | reverse complement strand
TTGAAGACCATTACATCCCTGCTGATTTCATAGTCCTAGAGACTGGGAAGTGCATGGATGAATCCATCATCCTTGGCAGACCCTTCCTAGCCACAGCAAAGGCTGTGATTGATGTTGACAGAGGAGAATTGATCATTCAAGTGAATGAAGAAACCCTTGTGTTTAAGGCTCAAGGATATCCTTCTGTAAACATGGAGAGGAAGCATTAAGAGTTTCACTCAAAATAGAGTCAAACAGAGCCCCCACAGTCAAACTCTAAGTTTGGTGTTGGGAGGCCACAACCAAATTCTAAGTTTGGTGTTGAGCCCCCACATTCAAACTCTAAGTTTGGTGTTGGGAGGTTCCAACATTGCTCTGAGTATCTGTGAGGCTCCATGAGAGCCCTCTGTCAAGCAACTGACATTAAAGAAGTGCTTGTTGGGAGGCAACCCAATGATATATTTATCTATTTTCCTTTGTTATTTTATGTTTTCTGTAGGCTGAGGATCATGGGAAGTCACAAAATCAATCAAAAAAGCAAAAACAAAATGAAAAACAGAAAGAAAAACAGCACACCCTGGAGGAAAACCTTGCTGGCGTTTAAACGCCAGTAAGGGCAGCAAATGGGCGTTTAACACCCAGTCTGGCACCATTCTGGGCATTTAACGCCAGAAAGGGGCACCAGACTGGCGTTAAACGCCAGGAAAGAGCAAGAAGTTGGAGTTAAACGCCAGAAATGGGCACCAGCCCGGCGTTTAACGCCAGAATTGGCATGAAGAGCATTTTTGCTCGCCACTTGGTGCAGGGATGAATTATCCTTGATACCTCAGGATCTGTGGACCCCACAGGATCCCCACCTACCCCACCACCCTCTCTCTTCTTCACCCATTCACCAATCACCTCAACACCTCTTCCCCAAAAATCCCTCACCTATCAAATCCCACTATTCTCTTCACCACTCACATCCATCCTTCATAAAATCCCACCTACCTCACTATTCAAATTCAAACCACTTTCCCTCCCAAACCCACCCATAATGGCCGAACCACAAAGCTATCTCTATCTCCTCTATTTCTTCTTCTTCTACTCTCTTCTTTCTTCTTTTGCTCGAGGACGAGCAAACTTTTAAGTTTGGTGTGGTAAAAGCATTGCTTTTTGTTTTTCCATAACCATTTATGGCATCCAAGGCCGGAGAAACCTCTAGAAAGAGGAAAGGGAAGGCAAGAGCTTCCACCTTCGAGTCATGGGAGATGGAGAGATTCATCTCAAAGGTGCATCAAGACCACTTCTTTGAAGTTGTGGCCATGAAGAAGGTGATCCCCGAGGTCCCTTTCAAACTCAAAAAGAGTGAATATCCGGAGATCCGACATGAGATCTGAAGAAGAGGTTGGGAAGTTCTTACCAACCCCATTCAACAAGTCGAAATCTTAATGGTTCAAGAGTTCTATGCCAATGCATGGATCACCAAGAACCATGATCAAAGTGTGAACCTGAACCTAAAGAATTGGCTTACAATGGTTCGGGGGAAATGCTTAGATTTTAGTCCGGAAAATGTAAGGTTGGCCTTTAACTTGCCTATGATGCAAGGAGATGAACACCCTTACACTAGAAGGGTCAACTTTGATCAAAGGTTGGACCAAGTCCTCATAGACATTTGTGAAGAGGGCGCTCAATGGAAGAGAGATTCAAGAAGGAAGCCGGTTCAACTGAGAAGGCATGACCTCAAGCTCGTGGCTAGGGGATGGTTGGAGTTTATCCAACGCTCAATCATTCCCACTAGCAACCGGTCTGAAGTTACTATAGATCGGGCCATCATGATTCATAGCATCATGATTGGAGAGGAAGTAGAAGTTCATGAGGTTATAGCCCAAGAACTTTATAAGGTGGCGGATAAGTCCTCTACCTTGACAAGGTTAGCCTTTCCTCATCTCATTTGTCACCTCTGTTATTCAGTTGGAATTGACATAGAGGGAGACATCCCCATTGATGAGGACAAGCCCATCACTAAGAAAAGGATGGAGCAAACAAGAGATCCTACTCATCATGAAATCCCTGAGATTCCTCAAGGGATGCACTTTCCTCCACAGAACTATTGGGAGCAAATCAACACCTCCCTAGGAGAATTGAGTTCCAACATGGGACAACTAAGGTGGAGCACCAAGAACATTCCATTCTCCTCCATGAAATTAGAGAAGATCAAAGAATCATGAGAGAGGAGCAACAAAGGCAAGGAAGAGACATTGAATGAGCTCAAGCACTCCATAAGATCTTCAAGAGGAAGAACAAGCCGCCATCACTAAGGTGGACCCGTTCTTTAATCTCCTTGTTCTTTATTTTCCTATTTTTCGAAAAATCATGCTTATGTTTATCTATGTTTGTGTCTTATGATCATTAGTGTCTTAGTGTCTATGCCTTAAAGTTATGAATGTCCTATAAATCCATCACCTTTCTTAAATGAAAAATGTTCTTAATTGAAAAAAGAGAAGAATTACATGAATTTTGAATTTTATAACAGATTAATTATTTTGATGTGGTGGCAATACTTTTGACTTCTGAATGTATGCTTGAACAGTGCATACGTCTTTTGAATTTGTTGTTCATGAATGTTGGCTCTTGAAAGAATGATGAAAAAGGAGACATGTTACTGAGGATCTGAAAAATCATAAAAATGATTCTTGAAGTAAGAAAAAGCAGTGAATATTCAAAAAAAAACAAAAAAAGAAAGAAGGAGAGGAAAAAGAAAAAGAAATAAAGAAATAAAGTTGTGATCCAAGGCAAAAAGAGTGTGCTTAAGAACCCTGGACACCTCTAATTGGGAACTCTAGCAAAGCTGAGTCATAATCTGAAAAGGTTCACCCAGTTATGTGTCTGTGGCATGTATGTATCTGGTGGTAATACTGGAAGACAGAGTGCTTTGGGCCACGGCCAAGACTCATAAAGTAGATGTGTTCAAGAATCATCATACTTAACTAGGAGAATCAATAACACTATCTGGATTCTGAGTACCTAGAGAAGCCAATCATTCTGAATTTCAAACGATAAAGTGAGATGCCAAAACTGTTCAGAGGCAAAAAGCTAAAGCCCCGCTCATCTAATTAATACTGATCTTCATAGATGTTTTTGGAATTCATTGCATATTCTCTTCTGTTTATCTTATTTGATCTTCAGTTGCTTGAGGACAAGCAACAATTTAAGTTTGGTGTTGTGATGAGCGGATAATTTATACGCTTTTTGGCATTGTTTTTAGTATGTTTTTAGTATGTTTTAGTTAGTTTTTAGTATATTTTTATTAGTTTTTAGTTAAAATTCACTTTTATGGACTTTACTATGAGTTTGTGTGTTTTTCTGTGATTTCAGGTATTTTCTGGCTGAAATTCAGGGACCTAAGCAAAAATCTGATTCAGAGGCTGAAAAGGACTGCAAATGTTGTTGGATTCTGACCTCCCTACACTCAAAGTGGATTTTCTGGCGCTATAGAAGCCTAATTGGCGCGCTCTCAACTGATTTGGAAAGTAGACATCCTGGGCTTTCCAGCAATGTATAATAGTCCATACTTTGCCCGCGATTTGATGGCCCAAACAGGTATTCCAAGTCAGCTCAAGAATTCGGGCGTAAAACGCCGGAACTGGCACAAGAATGGGAGTTAAACGCCCAAACTGGCACAAAAGCTGGCGTTTAACTCCAAGAAGAGTCTCTACACATGGAAGCTTCAATGCTCAGCCCAAGCACACACCAAGTGGGCCCGGAAGTGGATTTTTATGTCATTTACTCATCCTTGTAAACCCTAGGCTACTAGTTCTCTACAAATAGGACCTTTTGCTATTGTATTTTCATCTTTGGATCAATTTAGATCTTTTGATCATCTTTGGAAATCTAGTTCTTAGATCAGATCTTTAGATCTTTGAATCTTTTGATCACGTTATGGGAGGCTGGCCATTTGGCCATGCCTAGACCTTGTTCTTATGTATTTTTAACGGTGGAGTTTCTACACACCATATATTAAGGTGTGGAGCTCTGCTGTACCTCGAGTATTAATGCAATTACTATTGTTCTTCTATTCAATTTAGCTCATTCTTGTTCTAAGATATTCATTCGCACCCAAGAACATGATGAATGTGATGATTATGTGACGCTCATCATCATTCTCACTTACGAACGTGTGCCTGACAACCACCTCCGTTCTACAAGCAAACAAGGCTTGAATGTTTATCTCTTGGATTTCTTAATCGGAATCTTCGTGGTATAAGCTAGAATTGATGGCGGCATTCAAGAGAATCCGGAAGGTCTAAACCTTGTCTGTGGTATTCTGAGTAGGATTCCATGATTGAATGACTGTGACGAGCTTCAAACTCCTGAAGGCTGGGCGTTAGTGACAGACACAAAAGAATCACTGGATTCTATTCCAACCTGATTGAGAACCGACAGATGATTAGCCGTGCTGTGACAGAGCGCGTTGAACATTTTCACTGAGAGGATGAGAGGTAGCCACTGACAACGGTGAAACCCTACATACAGCTTGCCATGGAAAGGAGTAAGAAGGATTGGATGAAGATAGTAAGAAAGCAGAGAGACGGAAGGGACAAAGCATCTTCATACGCTTATCTGAAATTCTCACCAATGAATTACATAAGTATCTCTATCTTTATTTTATGCTTTATTCATAAATAAGCTATAACCGTTTGAATTCGCCTGACTGAGATTTACAAGGTGACCATAGCTTGCTTCATACCAACAATCTCCATGGGATCGACCCTTACTCGCGTAAGGTTTATTACTATCGACCCTTACTCGCGCAAGGTTTATTACTTGGACGACCCAGTGCACTTGCTGGTTAGTTGTGCGAATTACATGGGCGTCCTCCTTATGTATGCAAATCTTTGAAGCCTGTTAAAGGAAAAGAAAAAGTTTCTTCTTATTCTAAAATTGAAAATAAGACTTATTCTTTTGATATTTCTAAGGCAGATCAAATATTTGAGGTTTTATTAAAAGATAAACAGCTTATTTTACCAGAAGGGAAAAAGATGCCTTCAGCTGATGAAATAAAGAATAAGAAATTTTGTAAGTTTCATCAGGTATTTTCACACACCACTAATAATTGCGACCGTTTCAGGGATTTGATACAAAAAGCTATTGAGGAGGGAAGGTTGAAGTTTGAGGATAAAACTGCTATGAAGGTGGATGCTAAACCGTTTGCTACTGATTCAAATTACGTTGAGCCATTCAATTTGTCAGTCAACATGATAGAAATTGACGCTACAGTGACTAGTGCTCAAGATGAAAATAAAGACCTGAAAATTTTTTTAGCAAGACAAAAAGCCAGTTTATCCTCGTCCTGGTGAGGATTTGTTAAGATTTTTTATTGAGAATTAAAGAATCTGATATAGCACCATTGCTATGTACCCAAAGTGCAATGCTGTTTTTAACAAGGAGGCTGCAAAAGAGTTTGAAAAATACATAGTTGAAGAGAAAGAAAAGGCCGAGTTGAGAAAGAAGATTGCTGAAAAAGAAAATGAAACTAATGAGCTAAAGCAGAAGATAGCCGAGGGAAAACAAAAGTTGGGCGGTCAAACTCCATTGAACAAGTGTGTCAACAATACTGGGATATAACCCGTCAACCAGAAGATGAAGACTGTAGTCATGATTGATGGAAAACCTGATGGCTTTTCTTAAAAGACAAAAGTTCCTCCCACCAAAATTTCAAACAATAAATGGGTCCAGAATGTGAAAAATATGCAGAATCAACCTACTATTTTTGCAAGAGGAAAAAATAAATGGGTGAAGCCTAGACCTTTTAAGCCTAGGTACTACAAGTCTCAGTTATGGAACATGAATCATGCACAAGATGGAGGTAGTATATAAATTCCAAAAAATGTGCCTATTCCCTCAAAGCCAATTTATTCTTGTTATAATCCTAACATGCAGCAGGTTCCTAATTATTCTCCTTGGCCAAATTGTCAAAATATTCCAAAATATTCCCCTTTTACAACTTTTGAGCAAAAAGAGAATATACCTGAGTATGTTCCTTTGGATCCATACAAGGGACACAGTGTAGATTTTCCTCCTTTGCCAACTGATGAGCGGATAATTTATACGCTTTTTGGCATTGTTTTTAGTATGTTTTTAGTATAATCTAGTTAGTTTTTAGTATATTTTTATTAGTTTTTAGTTAAAATTCACTTTTCTGGACTTTACTATGAGTTTGTGTGTTTTTCTGTGATTTCAGGTATTTTCTGGCTGAAATTGAGGGTCCTGAGCAAAAATCTGATTCCGAGACCAAAAAGGACTACAGATGCTGTTGGATTCTGACCTCCCTGCACTCGAAGTGGATTTTCTGGAGCTACAGAAGCCCAATTGGCGCGCTCTCAACGGCGTTGGAAAGTAGACATCTTGGGCTTTCCAGAAATATATGATAGTCCATACTTTGCCCAAGATTTGATGGCCCAAACTGGCATGAAAGCTGGCGTTTAACTCCAGAAAAGGTCTCTACACGAAAATGCTTCATTGCTCAGCCCAAGCACACACCAAGTGGGCCCGGAAGTGGATTTTTATGTCATTTACTCATTTCTGTAAACCTTAGGCTACTAGTCTACTATTAATAGGATCTTTTGACATTGTATCTGGACCTCATGACACTTTACACCTTTCTTTGTGTACTTTCCACGGCATGAGTCTCTAAACCCCATGGTTGGGGGTGAGGAGCTCTGCTGTGTCTTGATGGATTAATGCAATTACTACTGTTTCTCATTCAATCATGCTTGCTTGCATTCTAAGATAATACTTGTTCTTAACCCGGATGAATGTGATGATCCGTGACAATCATCATCATTCTCAACTATGAACGCGTGC
>NC_029776.3:44447804-44448298 GCF_000817695.3 Arachis duranensis | reverse complement strand
TATGGAGACTCATTCAGCTCCTGTCTTAATCACCTAGCCCTTGTCCTGAAAAGGTGCCAAGAGACTAACTTGGTTTTAAACTGGGAGAAATGTCACTTTATGGTGACTGAAGGAATTGTCCTTGGGCACAAAATTTCAAGCAAGGGAATAGAGGTGGATAAGGCAAAGGTGGAGGTAATTGAAAAATTACCCCCACCTGCCAATGTTAAGGCAATCAGAAGCTTTCTGGGGCATGCAGGATTCTACAGAAGGTTTATAAAGGATTTTTCAAAAATTACAAAACCTTTGAGTAACCTGCTAGCTGCTGACACACTATTTGTGTTTGACACACAGTGTCTGCAGGCGTTTGAGACCCTGAAAGCTAAGCTGGTCACAGCACCAGTCATCTTTGCACCAGATTGGACATTGCCATTTGAATTAATGTGTGATGCCAGTGACCATGCCATTGGTGCAGTGTTGGGACAGAGGCATAACAAGCTTCTGCACGTCATTTA
>NC_029776.3:44442568-44443209 GCF_000817695.3 Arachis duranensis | reverse complement strand
TCAATTGGCGCGCTCTCAACGGCGTTGGAAAGTAGACATCCTGGGCTTTCCAGAAATATATGATAGTCCATACTTTGCCCAAGATTTGATGGCCCAAACTGGCATGAAAGCTGGCGTTTAACTCCAGAAAAGGTCTCTACACGAAAATGCTTCATTGCTCAGCCCAAGCACACACCAAGTGGGCCCGGAAGTGGATTTTTATGTCATTTACTCATTTCTGTAAACCATAGGCTACTAGTTTACTATTAATAGGATCTTTTGACATTGTATTTGGACCTCATGACACTTTACACCTTTCTTTGTGTACTTTCCACGGCATGAGTCTCTAAACCCCATGGTTGGGCGTGAGGAGCTCTGCTGTGTCTTGATGGATTAATGCAATTACTACTTTTTCTCATTCAATCATGCTTGCTTCCATTCTAAGATAATACTTGTTCTTAACCCGAATGAATGTGATGATCCGTGACAATCATCATCATTCTCAACTATGAACGCGTGCCTGACAACCACCTCCGTTCTACTTTAGATTAAGTAGTTATCTCTTGGATTCTTTAATCGGAATCTTCGTGGTATAAGCTAGAATTGATGGCGGCATTCAAGAGGATCCGGAAGGTCTAAACATTGTCTGTGGTATTCTGAGC
>NC_029776.3:44440284-44440446 GCF_000817695.3 Arachis duranensis | reverse complement strand
TACAGAACCATGGTCAGAGGGAAAGTTATGTACTTCCATCTGGACAAAATAAGAGAAATCTTCAAACTACCTTAACTGCAAGATGATCCTGATTCCTTCAATAGAAGGATGGTGAGAGCAGATAAAGGGTTGGATCAAGTTCTAGAGGACATATGCCTCCCG
>NC_029776.3:44439023-44440158 GCF_000817695.3 Arachis duranensis | reverse complement strand
TTTATTGGGCGTTCCATATTGCCCACTAGCAACCGTTCTGAGGTCACTATCAAGAGAGTAGTGATGATTCATTGCATTATGCTTGGAAAAGAAGTGGAGGTCCATCATGTGATTGCTTGTGAGATCTACACAATTGCAAATAAGAATTCCACTGAAGCCAAATTGGCTTATCCAAGCTTGATCTCCTTGCTCTGTAAAGAGGCTGGGGTGAAGATGGGAGTAGATGAGTTCATACCCATTGAACACCCAATCACAAGAAGTCAATGGAAGGACAAATGCAAGACAACTATATCAAGAGGAGGGCGCAGGAATTCCTCCCTGAATTCCTAAGAATTGACTACTAGACCAGCCTAGAAGCATCTATCACCAAGTTGCAAGAGACTATGGAGCAACTGAAGGAAGAACAGCAGAATCAGAACTGCATGCTCTGCAAATTGCTGAAGGAACAAGAGAAGCAGGGGCGTGATCTCCAAGAGCTGAAATGCCAGAAATTCTCCCCTCAATTTGAGGGAGCATCCACTTCTCAAAATCAAGGTTGTTGAGTCCTAACTCTGTGAAAACCTCTATCATTAGGAGCCTATGTTTTTGCATTTTTTTTCTCTTGTTTTGTTCTCCATGTTAATTTTTTTAGTCTAATCTTATATCTATTTTTGAGTCTTGTTCTTAATTCATAATTAATAAAATTGAAATTTTATGCCTTAAAGCTATGAATGTCCTATGAATCCATCACCTCTCTTAAATGAAAAATGTTTTAATCACAAAAGAACAAGAAGTACAGGATTTCGAAATTTATCCTTAAAACTAGTTGAATTATATTGATGTGGTGACAATACTTTTTGTTTTCTGAATGAATGCTTGAACAGTGCATATGTCTCTTGAATTTGTTGTTTTGAGAATGTTAAAATTGTTGGCTCTTGAAAGAATGAGGAAAAAAGAGAACTATTATTGAGGATCTAAAAAATCATCAGATTAACTCTTGAAGCAAGAAAGAGCAGTGAAAAAAAAATTCGAAAAAAAAGAAAAAAAAGAAAAGAAAGAAAGAAAAAGAAAAAGAAAGAAATAAATGTGTGATCCAAGGCAAAAAGAGTATGCTTAAGAACCCTGGACACCTCTAATTGGGGACTTTAGCAAAGCT
>NC_029776.3:44421169-44438036 GCF_000817695.3 Arachis duranensis | reverse complement strand
GTGCCTGACAACCACCTCCGTTCTACCTTAGATTAAGTAGTTATCTCTTGGATTCTTTAACCGGAATCTTCGTGGTATAAGCTAGAACTGATGGCGGCATTCAAGAGAATCCGGAAGGTCTAAACCTTGTCTGTGGTATTCTGAGTAGGATTCAATGATTGAATGACTGTGACGAGCTTCAAACTCCTGAGGCGGGGCGTTAGTGACAGACGCAAAAGAATCACTGGATTCTATTCCGGCCTGACCGAGAACCGACAGATGATTAGCCATGCTGTGACAGAGCATAGGAACATTTTCACTGAGAGGATGGGAGGTAGCCATTGACAACGGTGAAACCCTACATACAGCTTGCCATGTAAGGAGCCTTGCGTGCTTGAAGAAGAAGACAGTAGGAAAGCAGAGATTCAGAAGACAGAGCCTCTCCAAAACCTCAACCTATTCCCCATTACTGCAAAATAAGTAACCATTTCATGTTCTTTTGCTTTTCACAATCAATCCTGATAATTTCTAATATCCTGACTAAGATTTACAAGATAACCATAGCTTGCTTCAAGCCGACAATCTCCGTGGGATCGACCCTTGCTCACGCAAGGTATTACTTGGACGACCCAGTGCACTTGCTGGTTAGTTGTGCGGAGTTGCAAAAGTGTGATTGCAATTTCGTGCACCACCAACCATGACCAAGTCTACAGAAACAAACAATTCTTCTAATCACCCTAAATGCAATAAAAATGTAAAGAAGAATCTTGCTAGAAAGTAGGTAATGGTTGGAAACAAGGGAGAAAAGGATGAAGATTTAATTACTAATAATTTTGACACTGGTTTTAATGACATCTTAGAAGCAATATTTGGTGTTAAGCAACCTATAGCTGTGGTGTCAATACTGCCTGAGGAGTATAGTCAAGTCCAGGAAGTAGAGTCATTAGAAGATGATTGTTATGATGTCTTTCCTGGAAGCGAATGCTTATTGTTACATGACAATATGTGTGGTGGAGGATTGTTTGAGAAGCCTACTAAAAATGACAAGGAACACTTGCGTCCACTACATATTAAGGCTCGTATTTATGGAAGGATAGTCAATAAGATTTTGGTTGACAGGGGAGCTGCTATCAATCTCATGCCTGAAAGAATGACGGGAAGGCTTGGAAAGACTAAAAAAGATCTTATTAAAAGTAGCATTGGGGTAACAGAATTTAACGGAAGGACTTCTTCTGTTAGAGGTGTGGTTCTACTGTCCAATGAGGTTGGTTCTGTCAATAGGCCAACTCTATTTGTTGTTGTTCCTTCTAAGGCTGGTTTTAACTTATTTTTGGAACGTGATTGGATTCATGGAATGTGTTCATACCCTGGGTCGAGCTGTCTGACCCGGGATGTTCTACAGACAAAGCGACCGACCTCTTCAGGTCATGACGACCCGACCACTTCTCAGAGAGTTCGGCCAAATCACTAGGAAAGCCCAAAGAAGGGCTATAACAGAGGACAACGTACCAAAGCCCAAGGCAGCCCAAGCCCGCAGGGAGAAGGGCGGTTCCTTTGAAGATAAGATGACCTCACTCGAAAGATAAAGATAAGATAAGATAACTAACTTATATTATCTAAGAAGGTCACTCTACACTATTATAAATACACTGGAGTACCCAGTATAACTCATACTCTGATTCTACTCAATACCTGCTTAATACCCTTGCTAACTTAAGCATCAGAGTCCCTTGCAAGTACCCCCCACCCTCCGGGGACGAAGGATCAGCACCACCATCAAGTCCAACAAGTCAGACACAACAGCTCTGACTAGTACAGAAGATCTCGTCCGAGATCGACCTACAGTTTCAGGTAACCCTCGGAACATTGGCGCCATTGCCGGGGACCTGGAAGTCATCCCATCATCATGGCGGATGACCATGACAACGACCACACTTCAGATCTAGAAGATAGAACACCGCACAAAAATGCGGACACCACACCAAAAGATGCTTCCCAATTTGACAACAAGAAGAACTCTCCAAACGCGGGAGCCATGGACACACTTTAAGACCATTTAAAACAACTTGAAGAAGAAGCCCTACGTCAACGAGAGACCGAGAAAGACCTACAGAGGGAAATAAGGCGACACCGAGAATTGGAGGACAAAGTCCTAAAACTTGAAGCCGATATCAAGACCAAGGCCAACTGATCCTCCCTTGAGGAAAGCTCTCGCAGGGAACAAGATCCATTCACCAAAGAGATCATAAAGACCAAAATCCCAAAAGACTTTAAACTCCCGGATATGACCTTAAACGATGGCACTACAGACCCCGGCCACCATTTCAGCAATTTCAGAAGTAGAATGTACCTCACTGATGCCTCAGATGCAGTTCGTTGCAAAGCATTTTCGACTACTTTGACGAAGACAGTAATTAGATGGTTCGACAATCTACCGCCTAGGTCCATCTTGAGTTTCAATGACTTGGCCAAAAAATTTTTGTCCAGATTCTCTATCCAAAAAGACAAACCTAAACACGCTCCAAGTCTATTAGGAATCAGGCAAGGAGAACGGGAAACCCTTCGTAACTACATGGAAAGATTCAACAAGACATACCTAGACATACAGAACCTACCAACAGAGGCCCGCCATTATGGGCCTCATTAATGGCTTGCGAGAAAGACCTTTTAGCCAATCTATATCAAAAAAATACCCCACATCTCTGAACAAGGTGCAAGAACGAGCAGAAAAATACATCAACATAGAGGAAAATTCTCGATTAGGAGAGACCTCGAAAGCTGGATTCGCCTCCCGGGATATGAACAAAGATTCCCAAAAGAAGGAAGATCGACATGGAGAGAAAATAAAAAATACCACAATTACACCCCCTTAGGGTGTCTCTTGTGGATGTTTATAGAGAGGTTTGCAACACTGAAAAAATACCCCCAGCTCAGCCACTCAAAGGCAAAAAAGGAGGAGGAAACTGGGCTGAATATTGTGAATACCATTGGATCCGCGGGTATTCCACCAATGAGTGTTTTGATTTAAAAAATGTCATAGAGAAACTAGTAAGAGAAGGAAATCTAGATCGATATCTGGCCACCCGTGATGAGGAGCAAAGAAAAAGAAGAAGAGCAGAAGATGTTGGACAAATCGCGCGATCACCTTGTACATCAGAAAGACATGTCCACATGATACACGGCGGATTCGCCGGGGGAGGAATCTCCAAATCATCTCACAAAAGACATCTCAAAGACGTATATCATGTCGCAAGAAATGAGGAAGTACCCGACATCCTCGTGATTACTTTCACCAAAGAAGACGCATCCGGCATCACATCAGGATATGACGATCCCATGGTCATCACTACTATACTGGCAAGCACAAATCTCCACCGCACGCTAATAGACCAGGGGAGCTCTGCCGATATCTTATTCAAAACTGCCTTCGACAAACTTGGCTTGGAAGAAAAAAACTCAGAGCATATCCGGACAGCCTGTTCGGACTAGGAAATACCACAGTTCAACCGATGGGATACATCTCGCTACACACGACTTTCAGAAAAGAAAGCCAGTCAATAACACTTAAGATAGATTACATCGTAGTCGACGTAAGTTCAGTCTACAATGCCCTAATATATCAGACAATGTTGAATCAGCTTGGTGCAATAGTCTCAACTCCACATCTATGCATGAAGTTCCCAACTGTAGGGGGGATAGCTATGATAAAAGCAAATCAGAACATGGCGCGCCGCTGTTACAACGAAAGTCTGAACCTCAGAGGCAGAGGAGAAGAATTCCACATGATCGAACTCAGTGGAATTTAGAGACGGGAAGAACTCCGCCCACAACCTGAGGGTGAAATAGAGAAAATCCAGATCGGGGATACCCCAGACCAAACGACCAATATCGGCACACTCCTAAAAGGAGCCATAAAAGAAGCACTCATACAGTTTCTACAAGATAACGTCGACCTCTTTGCGTGGAAGGCCGCAGACATGCCAGGCATAGATCCCAAGTTAATATGCCACAAGCTAGCAGTCTACCCAGGATCTCGGCCAGTGCAACAGAGGCGTAGAAAGCTGGGACCAGAATGCTCTCAAGCTGTGGAAGAGCAGGTACAAGCTCTACTGGAGGCAGGTTTCATAAGAGAAGTCAAATACCCACTATGGCTTGCTAACGTCGTCTTGGTGAAAAAATCAAACGGGAAGTGGCGAATGTGCACTAACTACATCGATCTCAACAAAGCCTGCCCAAAAGATCCTTATCCACTCCCCAGCATCGACGCACTGGTCGACGCCTCCTCCGGATATAAATACCTCTCCTTTATGGACGCATACTCGGGATACAACCAAATCTTAATGTATCCACCCGACTAAGAAAAAACCTCATTCTTAACCCCAAAGGCAAACTACTGCTACATGTCATGCCCTTCGGTCTTAAAAATGTAGGAGCCACTTATCAAAGATTAATGAATAAAGTTTTTTCGGACCACATCAGAAAAATAATGGAAGTCTGTGTGGACAACATGCTAGTAAAGACACGAAGTGAAGAGATTTTATTGTCCGATCTGACCCAAGTATTCGACACTATAAGACGGCATGGTATGCGACTCAATCCTGCAAAATGCACCTTCGGAGTAGACGCCGATAAATTCTTGGGTTTTATGATCACACAGAGAGGAATCGAGGTAAACCCGGACAAATGCCGGGCCATACTCGACATGAAAAGTCTGACTTGTGTCAAAGAGGTACAACAACTCAACGGGAGGTTGGCAGCCTTGTCCAGATTCCTGGCCGGATCGGCAATAAGATCTCTCCCTTTCTACGCCACTCTAAGGAAAGGAAAAGAGTTTGAATGGACAGCGGAGTGCGAGCAAGCCTTCCAAGATTTCAAAAGATTCCTGGGACAGCCACCTATACTAACTCGACCACGGGAACGAGAGCCACTCATAGTGTACCTCGCGGTCGGAAGTCAGGCGATAGCTTCAGCACTAGTCCGAGAAGACGACAGCGGGCAACAGCCCGTATACTTCATCAGCAAAGCATTACAAGGATCCGAGCTGAACTATCAGAAAATAGAAAAATTTGCTTACGCTCTCATACTAACATCACGATGACTTCACCCATACTTCTAAGCCCACACCATTAAAGTTCGGACCAACTAGCCCATAAAAGAGATCTTACAGAAAACAGACCTGGCGGGCAGAATCTTGCAATGGACAGTTGAGTTGTTCGAATTTGATCTCCAATATGAAGCTCGGACGGCCATCAAATCACAATACCTGGCCGACTTCATCGCGAAATTCACGGATACACCAGAAATTCCCACAGAATGGAATCTCTACGTGGACGGTTCTTAAAAAAATAGGAAGCGGTGCGGGTGTGATAATTGAAAGCGACCAGGGAACCCAAATCGAACTCTCCCTCAAATTTGGGTTCCCTGCCTCAAACAATCAAGCAAAATATGAGGCACTATTAGCTGGTTTGAAGCTGGCTAGGGAGGTCGGAGCTCAAAAGCTTATCATGTTCAGCGACTCACAGGTAGTTACTTCACAAATAGCAGGAAGCTACCAAGCCAAAGATCCCATCATGAAAAAGTACCTGGACAGAACCAGAGAGCAGCTCAGACAATTTGGAGAATATAAGGTCTGTCACATACCCCGAGAACAGAATGCCTGAGCCGACGCACTCTCAAAACTAGCCAGCACTAAACCAGGGGGCAACAATAGAAGCCTCATCTAAGAAATTCTACAGAATCCATCAATCTCAGAAGAAGAAAAAGTCCTGGCCATAACAGGTTGCGATCAAGGATGGATGACTCCCATAATTAACTACCTCAAAACTGAAACACTCCCCACAGAGGAAAAAGAGGCAAAAAGGTTAAAACGGGAGGCACAATATTACACTATCATAAATAATACTTTATACAAAAGAGGGATTTCAATACCACTTCTAAAATGCGTGCCGACTTCCAACACAAAGGAAGTCCTAGAAGAAGTACACAGTGGCATTTGTGGCAATCACCTCGGTTCGCAGGCACTTGCCAAAAAAGTACTTCGGACAAGATTCTATTGGCCAACTCTACAAAAGGAAGCCAAAGAATTTGTAAAGACATGTTCATCATGTCAAAAACACGCCAACTTTCACATCGCCCCACCAGAGGAACTCATCAGCGTAACCTCACCTTGGCCATTCGCAAAATGGGGACTAGATCTTCTCGGACCCTTTCCTCAAGGATCGGGACAAGTCAAATTCCTCATAGTGGGAATAGACTACTTCACAAAGTGGACTAAAGCAGAACCCCTAGATAACGCCACTGCTCAAAGAAGTCAAAAATTCTTATATAGAAATATTGTCACAAGGTTTGGGGTTCCATACTCCATCACCACATACAATGGTACTCAGTTCACAGATGCAGGCTTCAGAAAGCTAGCGACTGACTTGAATATAAGACAACAATTCACCTCTGTTGAACATCCCCAAGCCAATGAACAAGCTGAAGCTGCCAACAAAGTCATACTGGCTGGGCTGAAGCGGAGATTACAGGATGCAAAGGGAGCCTGGGCCGAGGAGCTCTCACAGGTCTTATGGTCATATCGAACAACGCCACATTCTACCACAAAGGAATCACCCTTCTAATTAGCATATGGAATGGAGGCAATGATCCTAATAGAGATTGAAGAAAGGTCACCTAGAGTGATCCACTATAGCGAAGAAGCCAACTTCCAACTTCAAAGGGAATAGCTCGACCTACTTCCAGAAGTCCAAGAAAAAGCTCGGATAAAGGAAGAGGCATTAAAGCGACGAATGGCTTCCCGATACAATCAAAAGGTAATACAGTGGGCCTTTGCTGAGAACGACCTCATTCTAATCCGAAACAACATTGGAATAACTCGACCTGGAGAAGGAAAGCTGGCAGCAAATTGGAAAGGACCCTACCGAGTCATAGAAGTGCTGGGAAAGGGCTACTACAGGCTTTCTGAACTCGACGGGCGAGAGCTTCCTAGGTCATGGCATGTCTGCAACCTAAGAAGGTACTATAGTTAAGGATGATAAAGGACCTTGGGACAAGGCGCACTCTTTTTCCTGAAAAGGTTTTTTAACGAGGCACCAAGCCAAGACCTACAAATCACCCGACTTAGGAAATTAACCCCCCGCATGTATATATTTGCATTTTCTTTTAATAAAATCTGTTTAGATTTTCTACAAACGCTCAAGCCGCATTATTCTGAAACATTCATCGTCTGATTATAAAGCTACAGATCGACAGAAAGTGAAAATCAAATTCACTGCGCGATCGCGATAAAGACCAAAGATGAAAACCAAATTCATTAAAAGGTCGACCTAACGAGGGTTAAAACCCAAACTCTATAAAATCGGCAAAGATGAAAATAGAATAATGTAAGAAGTTATAGAAAGTGATCCATAGAAAGGACCTGACGAGGTCCTAATAAAATGGATTGTTATAAAATAACTTAAAGACTGGCCGGCATAAAGAAGTCAGACCAGCCACAATAACCAAAGTTATAAGTAAAGCCCTGGAAAGAGGTCTGGCCAGCCTTATAAAAGAGGATTACTATAACTTAGAAGAGTCTGACATGATGAAGTCGGACTCCCACGAACAAGTTATAAAGGTAATCCCTGAAAGAGACCTAAACAAGGTCCAAGAAAGAGGATTACCAAGTAACTCGACAGGGCCCGACATGACAAAGTCGGCCCAAAATATAAAGTTACAAAGATAATCCCTGAAAGAGACCTGAACAAGGTCTAAGAAAGAGGATTACCAAGTAACTTGACAGGGCCCGACATGACAAAGTCGGCCCAAAATATAAAGTTACAAAGATAATCCCTGAAAGAGACCTGAACAAAGGTCCAAGAAAGAGGATTACAAAGTAACTCGACAGGGTCCGACATGACAAGTCGGCCCAAAATATAAAGCTACAAAGGTAATCCCTGAAAGAGACCTGAACAAAGGTCCAAGAAAGAGGATTACAAAGTAACTCAACGTGGCCCGACGAGACGAAGCCAGCCCGAAACATAACTCTACAAAAGTAACCCCTAAAAGAGGGTCACTAACAACTCTTTGGACAAAATCAACGTAACAAAATCAGCAACCTCAGCGAACTAAAGGACAAAATAAATTGCTAAAAATAGCATCAAAGAAAACAAGTCAATCCAGAAAGATCAGTCAAAGGAAAAGTTCTAAAATACTCCCAAGACCTAGAAAAGGTACTAAGCCGAGTGCAAGCAGGCCTAATATAAAAACTGCTAGTTAAGATAAAAGGCAAACTTCAGAGGCCACCAGAAGCAACCCCAAAAGTTCGGAAACTACTCCTTTTTTAATAAAGTTGCTAAACAAAGCAACTAAAAGGGTATCAACAGTCATCAAAATATCATTTGCAAAATAGAAATTTTTAAAAGCCCACAAGCCGGGCTATCTACAACGAGCAAGAAGAAAATTCATTTAACATTCGAAGGCTTCTCAGCAGCATCAACTCGGGGTGAAGGAGGACGAGTCTGAAGAGGCAACGCATCCACCGTCCCATCATCCCGGTTCAAGATTTGGCAATCTGGTTCCCCCTCTGGGCGATTGATCTCAGCAGTGGAAGTCGGAGAAGTCGGCGCAACAGAGGTCTTGGTAGCGGACAGTGAAGGATGATCATCATTATCATCATCAAGATCGTCAGGAACAATCTTACCATCCCTAACAATGTTGTCCAGGCTAAAAAGGGAAAGGTTGAGATCTGGCGCGAGAACTTGAACTTGCTCCTTCAGATTCTCATAAGCAGCAGTAACACTGCCTACAAGATGACTTTGAAGTTCGGTATAATCGGCCCGGACAGATTCCAAGCTACCCATGAGCTCCATCATCTCTCTAAGGTGGTAACATAGCTATCCTTATATTTTAACATCATATCCTCAGCCAGTTGCACAGTAGCCGCCAGACAAATAGCCCGAGCCTTTTCCCCCTTCAACTCCTTTTCCAGCTCGGCCACTTTCGCCTTGAACTCCTCCTTCAAACCCTTAATTCGGTCAAACTTTGATTTTGCCTCCTCCATAAAGGCCTTGGTAGCATAGATAGGAAGATTTTGAGCAGTCCAGTATAAAGACGCTCCCATATGTGCTAGTGTAATACCACTCCGAGTAATGAAGTCTAAATGACGAAGAATGGATACATCGTCAGTAGGCATGACACCATAAGGAGCAATCTGTTGATCCACAAATCCGACAGCATCAAAGTCGGGAGCACCCAGATTAAAAGGCTCGACAGTCCGAGGTCTTTTTGGAGGAGGAGCGGTGGAAGGAGAGGAGGTACCAGCAGAAGCTTGTGAAGGATCAACTAAACAAACTCGAGGAGTGGGGATAACCTTCCTCGGCTCAAGAGAACTTGTAACCGAATGCTTAGATGAAACCTGAGAAGATCCCTCCCCGGCCGCCTTGGCTGAGGCATTCTGAGCTATAGTAGCCTTCCTTGCCCTTTTAAAGGCCTTCATGGATTCATTATTTTTAATCATCTCTACAAATAAAAAACCAAGCTACGAGTCAGAAAAAGATCCCATAAGAGACAAACTCGACAAAACAATAAGCAAAACCAAATGAAAGTATGGACCACTACCCAGCTCAGCTTAGAGGAGGGAGGGGTTAGCTAAAAATTTATTTGTGTCAAGATGAGGAGGCTGCCCTCAGTTTTCTTCCAGCACAGTCACAAAAGCTCGTTCGGCCTCATCTAACATCTCCCATGAATATCGTGATACCACTACATTCTTGCCACTCTAAAGGAAAGATGGGTTCATCATTTTCATCCAGGAAAAAGGGTCGAGCTCCTTCAACAGCTCAGACCCTAAAAAAGTAATTTTTGAAATCGCGAAAAGATTCATCAAACATGGAGAAAACCTTTTTCCCTTGGGAAGCTCGGAAAGAAACCCAAGCAGCCTTCTTTTTCACTACACCAGGCTTTGTCAAGACGAAAAGATAAAAGAAGAGAGATTGTGAAGCAGGGATACCAAACTCATGACACAACAGCTGAAAGATTTTTATAAAACCCTAGGAATTAGGGTGAAGTTGGGATGGAGCTACATTATAGGACCATAACAAGTCGGTCTCAAAGGAGGTAAAAGGAAGAGTAATATTCATTTGACTAAAAAAGAAGTCGTAGGCATAGAAAAAGGACGCTCTCCAATAACTCGGGTAGAAAAACAGACCCTTTCCTCAGAAGTTGGAGACACGAGCTCATAATTCTTCTCATCACTACCATTGCCACAAATCCAATGAAATTGCCTAAGTTGTTGACAGAATTCTGAATCAACCAACGAGACACACAGAAGGACCATAGAATCCACCCAACTGGCGATACCTTCGGGAACTTGGGAAGATGTCTCAATAATATTTTTGCGAGAAGACATGAGGTCAACTAGTCCTACAAGAAGAAAAGAATATTGGATTACTCATCTCGGTACACTAATCAAACAACACGAGCATGAATGGAGGTAACTTAAAACTAAAGTACATAGGTGTTAGAAAGCGAACCAGAACAACAAAGGAAACCTCAGGACCCACTCCAAAAAGGATCCAGGGGCATCCTAGCGGGGCAGATTAAAGACTCGAAAAAATCTACAAGCCTACAGAAAGATAAAGCCTCTATTTCAACAAAAAATGACGCTTCGGAAGGCCATAAACCAAATAAAGTCATTTCAGTCCATCAGCAAAGGGAACTACCAAAACAGCAAGAACATGCCAAAGCAAAAAAAATTGTCAAAGACTCAATCTTTCATCAAAAATCAAAATAAACCATTTTACACAGAAACAGGCAATAACATGCAAAACCTTCAACTGTCAACGGAACACCAGAGAAGAAACAGCCAGAAATCGCAGCGACAAAAAAGTATAGAAAGGCGAAAAGGTTCAAACTTTCCAAAAATTTACTCAAGTAAAAACCCTACTGTACTAGGAAAACAAAACAATGCAAGCAAAAGAGAGGATGAACCAACCTGAAAAAAGGAGAAGCGTACAGAGGGAAGATTGAAGACGAAGCTGTCGTCGAAAACAAAGAGAGCACCTACGATCACCAAGCAACGTCGCAAAAAGAAACGCGAAAGGGCAAAACAACAAGCGAAAATAGAAAAGTGAGAAAGAAAAGGGGAAGTTACAGAGAAGAGGAAAAACTATTTCTGTGTGTAAAGTTCAAAATAAAAGAAAAGAAACGGGGCATTGAAAACCAATTAATGAGAGCATTAAAACCCTCGTGCATTCCCAAGGCTAGGACGCTAATACAAAAGCGCGGGCTCTCAAAGGAAACGAAACGTTCCGCATTCAAAAAGGAACTCTACAAGGATAAAGTCGAAAAATGCTCGAGTTCGGCTTCACCCGAGAAGGTTCGAAGTCCTAAAAACTAAGACTCGACCTCCAAATAAAGACCGAGCTCGAGCAGGGGCACTGTTCATACCCTGGGTCGAGCTGTCCGACCCGGGATGTTCTACAGACAAAGAGACCGACCTCTTCAGGTCAGGACGACCCGACCTCTTCTCAGAGAGTTCGGCCAAATTACTATGAAAGCCCAAAGAAGGGCCCTAACAGAGGACCGCGTACCAAAGCCCAAGGCAGCCCAAGCCCGCAGGGAGAAGGGTGGTTTTTTTGAAGATAAGATGACCTCACTCGAAAGATAAAGATAAGATAAGATAACTAACTTATCTTATCTAAGAAGGTCACTCTACACTATTATAAATACACTGGAGCACCCAGGTATAACTCATACTCTGATTCTACTCAATACCTGCTTAATACCCTTGCTAACTTAAGCATCGGAGTCCCTTGCAGGTATCCCCCCACCCTCCGGGGACGAAAGATCAGCACCACCATCAAGTCTAACAAGTCGGACACAACAGCTCTGACTAGTACAGAAGATCTCGTTCGAGATCGACCTACAGTTTCAGGTAACCCTTGGAACAGAATGGGTGCTATTCCATCCACTTTACATCAAAAATTAATTTTCTGGAATGAAGATGGAGGAGTGGAGGAAGTTCTGGCTAATAATAGTACATGTTACTATGATGAGATGTATGTGGAGTTCAGGATGTATAATCCTGGAGTCAAGCCGCTGACGATTGACACCAATGCATTTAATCCTGAAGATATTGAGACGTGCAAAATAGATATGAATGATTTTATGTTGGTCCCTAAGGCTGGGGTGGATACGGCCTCAGGAGAAACTTAGATGAGCTTGACGAGCCAACTGGCTCCACTGTCAGCCTATATGGTAGACAGAGAAGGGTGCATTGACAGTGTACTTTATGATCGTATATATGATGATGGTCGTTTAGGTTTTGAAAAAAAATAACACTGACACTGTAAAAAAGGTTAAAGTGCAGGATCCTTTGGAGGAAGTAGATATTGGTAACGGTGATCATCCTAGACCAACATATGTGAGCAAGATGCTGCCTGATGATTTTAAACAAGAAATGGTGGAAATTTTGAAGGAATATTACGACTGTTTTGCATGGGATTATGCAGAAATGCCAGGCTTGAATCGTGAATTAGTAGAACATTAATTGCCATTGAAAGCCAATGTCAAGCCTGTCAAGCAGCCACCAAGGAGATTTGCTCCTGAAGTCGTGCAGAAGATTAAAGAAGAGATTGAAAGACTTCTTAAGGCTAAGTTTATAAGGACAGTAAGGTATGTCAACTGGATTTCTAATGTTGTTCCTGTCATGAAAAAGAATGGAAAATTAAGGGTTTGCATTGATTTTAGAGATTTAAATTCTGCAACACCAAAAGATGAATATCCAATGCCTATAGCTGATATGTTGATAGATTCTACTACTGTTCATGAAATGTTAAGTTTTATGGATGGATATTCAAGTTATAATCAAATATACATAGTTGAAGAAGATGTGTCAAAAACAGCATTTAGATGTCCAGGTGCTTTAGGAACTTTTGAATGGGTTGTGATGCCATTTGGGCTAAAAAATGCTGGTACAACTTATCAAAGGGCGATGAATAAAATTTTTCACGATTTTATTAGAAATTTTATGGAAATTTATGTTGATGGTGTGGTTGTCAAATCAAATGCTAAAAAAGAGCATCTAGAAAATTTAAAAAAAAAAGCATTTGAAAGAATGAAAAAGCATAAATTGAAAATGAATCCCTTAAAATGTGGCTTTGGTGTGAGTGCAGGGAATTTTCTTGGTTTCTTGGTGCAGAAAAAAGGGGATTGAAATTGACAAAAATAAGGCAAAGGCTATCTTAGAGGCTCTCCCTCCAGCTAACAAAAAGCAACTGCAAGTATTTTTAGGGAAGGTCAATTACCTCATAAGGTTCATTTCCAATCTGTCAGAAAAAATCAAGGTTTTTGTGCCTCTGATCAAGCTGAAAAAAGAGGAAGAGTTCCAGTGGAAGACAGAGCATCAAGAAGCTTTTGACAACATCAAGCAGTATTTGAGTAATCCTCCTATTATGACACCTCCAAGGCACGGAGCACCTCTAAAACTTTACGTGTCAGCTTCTGAAGTAACAATTGGTGGAATGCTGACTCAAGAAGATGAAAATGGCAACAAAAGAGTGATTTATTACCTAAGTCGTGTGCTAAATGATGTAGAGAGCCGTTATTCTCCAATTGAGAAACATTATTTAGGTTTATATTTTTCTTGTCTAAAACTTAAGTACTATTTGATTCCTAGGAATGCTTATGTAATTTCTAAGTTTGATGTTTTTAAATATATGTTGTCTTCTCCAATATTGCATGGTAGATTAGGAAAATGGATGTTGGCCTTAACGGAATTTTCTTTATATTTTGTTCCTGCAAGGGCTGTTAAGGGTCAGGTTCTAGCTGATTTCCTAGTTGACCATCCTTGTATTGACATTGATGAAAGTTTACTCAGTTTCGTTGGTTTGGTGCCTTGGAAATTATATTTTGACGGTTCATACCATAAGGGTGGTGTTGGTATAGGAATTTTAATTATTTCTCCAAGCGGCAAGCCAAGTAAATTCCTCTTTGAATTGAATTATTCATGTTTCAATAATGAGGCAGAGTATGAAGCATTAATAATGGGATTGGAATTATTATTGGAAAAAGGAGTTAAAAATGTGGAAATTTTTGGAGATTCACAGCTTATAGTCCATCAAATATCACTTGAGTATATGTGTGTTAGTGAAAATTTAAGAAAGTATTTCGATGTGGCCTGATGCGGGCAGAAATTGGCGAATTAAAAATTATTAAAATATATACGTTGCAAGTATAGTTCTTAACTCGCCAGAAATCCACTTATCAATTTAGAAAGGTGTCACAAAAATTTAAAATTAAAATACTGGGAGTATGAATTCCAGGTCGTCTCCCAACGAGTTGCATAAAAGTGTGCTATTTTATTAACCAGATGTTTTCAAAAAGGTTTGAGTTGAGTAAACAGGAAATTAAATTGGAGAATTTGAATAATGTAAATAAAAGCCTTGACTGGGAGTTGATTAGTTGGAAGCCCCATTATTGTTGGATTGCCCTCTAGTCACTAACATCAATCCCTTTTAATTAAGTGGGTTGCAACTTGTGAACGGACATAGCATTCCAATTTGTTTGACTTTCCCTTACCTAGCAAGAGATAACTAAACAGGATAACCTTTAATTATCAATTAATCTAGAGAGTAATCCAACAATAATGGGACTTCCAACTAATCAACTCCCAGTCAAGGCTTTTATTTACATTATTCAAATTCTCCAATTTAATTTCCTGTTTACTCAACTCAAACCTTTTTGAAAACATCTGATTAATAAAATAGCACACTTTTCTGCAACTCGTTTGGAGACGACCTGGGATTCATACTCCCAGTATTTTAATTTTAAATTTCTGTGACACCTTTCTAAATTGATAAGTGGATTTCTGGCGAGTTAAGAACTATACTTGCAACCTATATATTTTAATAATTTTTAATTCGCCAATTTCTGCCCACATCAATTTTTGGCGCCGTTGCCGGGGAGTTGCATCAGAGTGCTAATTTATTGATTGGTATTTATTTTAATTGCAATTTTTTCTTTTCATTCTGTTACTATGAGCTGTACGTTTCTTTCGTTAAATGACGCCTTCACTTCCTGATCCAAGCTTGCCAGTATTTGACACTGAAATTGAAAGAACTCTTTCACGTATAAGGCAAGCTCGGCGTCGGTGACTCCTCTTTGAGGACGAACCTGAACCGTCATCTAAGGAAGAAACAAGCTTGACGTTAGGATTTTTGCTAGTAAAGATTTATAAAAATATTCGCGTTGCAGATATAGCTTCTAAACTAACAGAAATCCCTTCGTACAAAAGTTTTGGTTGTCACAAGTAATAAACCCCTTTAAAATTGATAACCGAGTATTTAAACCTCGGATCGTCTTCTCAAGGAATTGCAGGGAGGTATGTTCTTATTATTGGCTATGAAAAAGGTAAAATTGGGGGCTTTGGAAATAAAGGGGAAGTATGACAAGTAATTCAAATGGCAATTAAAATAAAAAAATATTGTAAAGCAAACCCTTTGGCAAGGTATGAGAAATTGGAAGTCCAGACTTAGTTATTCTTGTCAATAATAATGAAAGTTGAATCTTAATTCCACTTAGTTGACCTTCGCTAAAGCAAAGGAAAGTCAAGGGACTAATTAATTTGACCTTCGAATCTTATTTATTTCCTAAGAAAAGGTTGGAATTATTGAAGTTCAGTTCAATTAGCAAAGATAACAGTTATCACTTATGTTGAGCTAAGATAACCCCTGAATTACTGATTTCTTAACCAAGACCAAAAAGGAAAAAGTAAATTAATTCAACTGGAATGAAAATGTCTTCAGATTGGGAATAATCAATGGCATAAATAAAAGAAGGCAATATTAAACTGAAATACCTCAATTAACATTAAATAAGAAAATCATCATGAATGTGGCATAAGCCAAATAGGCAACATAACTAATATAAGCATTAAAGTATCTGAGAATAAGAGATAAATATAAAGTAAAGGAATATTGAACCTGGGATCGAGAGTCACTCCTAAAACTAAGAGAAGTCCTAAATCCTAATCCTAAAGAGAGAGGAGAGAACCTCTCTCCCTCAAAACTACATCTAAACTAAAAATTGTGAGTTCTTCAACGCCCCTTGAGTCTCTGCAAGTTCCCTGACTTTAATCTGTGTTTCTGGGCCAAAAATTGGGTTAAAATGCGGCCCAGAATCTCTGCCAGCGACTTTTGTAATTCTGCAGATCGCGCACGTCACGCGATCTCGTCATCCATACGGACGCGTCATTCGCGTTTTTCCCTGCCACGCGTTTGCGTCGTCCACGCTTCCACGTCACTTGTGCTTTTCCAATCCGCGCGGTCGTGTGAGCCATGCGACCGCGTTTGTGAATTTCTTTCTTCCGTGCGGTTGCGTCGCTGACGCGTACGCGTCACTTCTCACTGGTCATCTCCTCAATTTCTTGTGTTCCTTCCATTTTTGCAAGCTTCCTTCCCAATCTCTCACTCATTCATACCCTATAAAGCCTGAAACACTTAACACACATATCAAGGCATCGAATGGTAATAAGAGAGGATTAAGATTAGCTAAATTAAGACCAAAGAAGCATGTTTTCAATCATGTAATAATTTTAGGAAGGAAATATAAATGCATGCTAATTATATGAATAAGTGAGTAAAGACCATAATAAAACCACACAATTAAACACATTGTAAACCATAAAATAGTGGTTTATCAACCTCCCCACACTTAAACATTAGCATGTCCTCATGCTAAACTCAAGGAGACCAAATAAATGAGTAGGGCAAGGTAAGACTCATGCAATGCAACCTATGAATGTAAATGCAACTACATACAAAATATTTCTACCTACTTAGTTAAAAGTAAATAAGTTCTTCAAGACAAATATGAACTAGATTTCACTAATTCAAATCACAAAATACAATAT
>NC_029776.3:44411949-44420668 GCF_000817695.3 Arachis duranensis | reverse complement strand
AGAGTAAAGAACAAATGGGTATATTAGGCTCAAATTGGTTTGCAAAGGATGATGAAAGGGTAAGGCCATATGGGTATGTAAGCTTAGTGAAACAAATGCCTCAATCATATTAGTGCATGCATACATCAAACAATGGAAATATAGAATTAAGCAAGACAAAGATCACAATTTTAGAGAGAGAAACACACACCAAAAATAAAATATTGATTGCTAAAATGCAACCAATCAAATAGGCTTAAGAACTCACTAGTTTTGTGTGTTCGAGCTTTAAACTATGTTCCAAAATAAGACTTTTTCAAACAAGTTTTTCAAAAAGTTTTATTCAAATTAGTGAAATACTATAAAAATTTATTGAAAAAGAAAATATTACTTTAACCAAGTGATAAAATATGCACAAAAAACAAACATGCAATCAAACATGCAAATGCAACAATGAAAAACAAAAATTGGTGTTGAGAAGGGACTAACTAACCCGTGGAGATCGGTATCGACCTCCCCACACTTAAAGATTGCACCGTCTTCGGTGCATGCTGAGATGTACAGGTGGGTGGGTATTGTGGTTCCTCAGTTGTTGCTCGTTGTAGAAGCTTTTTCTTTACCCGTTCTGGTGGCCAGCCTCAAAAAGGGAGAAGAGAAAGGGACATGAAGTCAAAGGGATGGAGTAAAGAGGAGGGCGGTATGAGTGATAATCATGCCAAGTAAAAAAATAGTGAATGAAAGACATGGTTGCGATTCCATGTGATCAGTTTATCAATGGAAATATAGCAAGGCATGGGGAGTATTGGATGCAAGATGTTTATTAGCATGCCGGCAAGGGCATGGGTAGCATAGATCAAGCATCAAAAGCTTTAATGTATTGTTAGTCGTGAGAAACTAACAATAACGTTTGTATTAACAATTATATTAATTAATAAAATAGTAAAGGAAATTTGTGAAAAGCAGGCATTTATAGTAGTAGATTAAAAGAAATCTCAAAAATAGTGCACAATGCCATACGGGTGTTTTCACAAACACATAGCATGCACGGTAAATAAGCTATTTGAAAGTATTAAATTGAACATGCAAGCAACTCTTTAAAAAGTAATATATAATTGTCAAATAATCCACAAAAATATAGAAAAAATAATGACCCAAATAAAATTCCAACACCAATGAAAATAATGCAATAAATGAAAGTATGCAATTAAGTAAAAGTAAATGAAAGATAAGAAGAATGAGAAGGGAAAGAAGGGAAGAAGAAGTAAGCAAGAAAGGTGGGAGGAAAAATTAGGATGGGGAAGAAAAGATAAAATATTTTGGCATATTAGGTTAGGTGTGCGACGCTAGTGATGCGGTCGCGTGGGTGACGCGGCCGCGTGGTGCGCAATAAGGTCAGGCGATGCGGACACGTGGGTCACGCGATTGCATCACTTGATTTGTGCTAGTGGCGTGAGTGCAGCCTTGCATTCGCACAACTCTCTGTTTGAATTGCATTTTGCCAAAAATCTGGGTGTCGCGGTCGCGTGGGTGACGCGATCTCGTGGATGGCCATTTTTGATAGACGACGCGGCTGCGTGGGGCACGCGTTCGCGTGGTAGGGCTTGGGCTTCTAGCATGAGTCCAGCCAAATTCCAGCACAACTTTCGGCCATGCACTTTTATGACGTCGATTTTCATGGCACGCGGCCGCGTGGGTGACGCGGTCGCGTGGGAGGCCAAAGTTCCACATGAGGCGGTCGCATGAGCGACGTGATCACGTGGAGTCAAATTATGCTAATGGCGCGCCTCCAGCCACGCTCTCCGTGACTCTCTATTCAATTCTTTTCTTCCTAACGCACTAGTGACGCGGACGCGTCAACGACGCTGCGGCGTCGTGTGCGTGTTTTTTTTTTGTGTGCAGGTATGTAATTATGCAGTATGCAGTGCTAAATGCAAATGTTATGAATAGCATCCAGGTTCAATAGAAATAAACAATATAAAATAAACAAAAATGAAATAAAATGGAAACAGGAACGATAATACCATGGTGTGTTGTCTCCCACCTAGCGCTTTTAGTTAAAGTCCTTAAGTTGGACATTTGATGAGCTTCCTGTTATGGTGGCTTGTGCTTGAATTCGTCCAAAAATCTCCACCAGTGTTTGGAATGCTAGCATCCTCCGGGGTCCCAAACAAGGTACGTAAAGCCCTTGCGTGAGTTCAAATAGGCTTGTAGGCTCCCGGAGTGTTGAATGTCAGAATAGACTCCTGGATCCCAAACTTTTCTTCTACACCCGTCTTTGTCTTGATCTACATTGTTCCAGTCGGGTGATGGGTAATCCGAATTCTCACTGCAATGACCAAACATCTTCCGAGATCCTTTAGATTGAGCTTGACACCAATTCCTGCACCTCAAATTAAAGTGCGAAACCTCATTGAATCTTGCATATCATCGCTGAGTGCGAGTCATTTCCCTTTTTCTCTTAAAGCCGCAAAGAGCTCTAAGCTGGCCATCTGTTTCAAGCAAGCCATATTCAAGTGGAAAAATAAAGATAAGAGTCAAGGATTTTACCTACTTGAAGTTTGTGTTGAGTGGTAGTGGCCTTGGGGTTAGTGTTTCCAGTGGTTCTGCAAGCTCTACTCCCTTGTGGTCTTCTGTGAATTCCTCCACTTCCTTGCAAACCTTTTCCATTCCAGCCATGTCCTGGTCAAAGTCTTCCATGGCTTCCTCATCACTTGAGTCATAATTAGGAGGTTGAGAAAAGTCGACCTCTGCATCATCTTCGTATTCACTTGGGGAAGATTCTTCTATCTCAAAGAATTCACTCGCGGCTGCAAGTTCATCACTAGGAGGACTTGACTAGTGATCATCATCATCAAGGAAACATGTGTCTTGGGTAATTCTGTCCAGTTCTTCATAAGATATCTGCATTGGAGCCTGTGCAACCTCCTCTTTAGCATCAATTGTAACATCCTTGACGGGGTCTTCCATGATTCTGTATTTCCTAGGAGGTTCAGCATCTCCTAAATCTTCAACCAACTCTTCTTCTTCTACAATGACAGCGCCCTCTACTTGTTCCAGTACAAAGTTATGCTCTATGCTGTCCACTGGAGTTTCTAGTATCTTTTTCGTGCTGCGTTCTTCATTAAATTCTCCACATGAAGCCATGGGAGTCTGTCGAGTGTCTGAACGTCTGGAAGATAACTGATTTATTGCTTGCTCCAGTTGATGAAGGGTTGCATTGAACTGGTTTACTGATTCCTCGAAGCGAACCTGTGATTTTTGGCTTGATGGATATGGACATGGTGTGTAGGAGAGTGGTGGTTCTTGGGAGTAATTGGATTGGTGTTGTGGTGGATAAGGATCATATGGTGGCAAATGGTGAAAGGAAGCTTGTGAGTGTGGTGGTTCGAAATTATGTCGAGATGATGGTCTCTAAGCACAGGGTGGGGCTTGTTGGTAGTTACAAGGTTGTCCACCATATCTTTCAGCTGGGTATGCATCACAGAATGGTCGTTGTCCATGATATCTTGGAGGGTGTTGTTGCCTAAAGGGTTGATTAGATCCTCTTGGCTCCATCCATCCTTGATTGGTCTGACCTTGATGCATATTCCTGCTGTGGTTTCTATTTCCTTTAACAAAGTTAGAACCAAACTCAAAGCGAAAGGAGTGAGAATTCATAGTAGTTATCAGAAATAAGAGGGAAGAGAGAAACAAATAAACAAGTAAAAGAAAAATATTTTGTTTTTTTTGAAAAATATTTACAATAACCAATAATAAGGCACACGTTTGCAATTCCCCAGCAACGGCGCCATTTTGACGTTAGGATTTTTGCTAGTAAAGAATTTATAAAAATATTCGCGTTGCAGATATGGCTTCTAAACTAATAGAAATCCCTTTGTACAAAAGTTTTGGTTGTCACATGTAACAAACCCCTTTAAAATTGATAACCGAGTATTTAAACCTCGGGTCGTCTTCTCAAGGAATTGCAGGGAGGTATGTTCTTATTATTGGCTATGAAAAGGGTAAAATTGGGGGTTTTGGAAATAAGGGGGAAGTATGACAAGTAATTCAAATGGCAATTAAAATAAATAAATACTGTAAAGAAAACCCTTTGGCAAGGTATGAGAAATTGGAAGTCCAGACTTAGTTATTCTTGTCAATAATAATGAAAGTTGAATCTTAATTCCACTTAGTTGACCTTTGCTAAAGCAAAGGAAAGTCAAGGGACTAATTAATTTCACCTTCGAATCCTATTTATTCCTAAGAAAAGGTTGGGATTATTGAAGTTCAACTCAATTAGCAAAGATAACAGTTATCACTTATGTTGAGCTAAGATAACCCCTGAGTTACTGATTTCATAACCAATACCAAAAAGGGAAAAGTAAATTAATTCTACTGGAATGAAAATGTCTTCAGATTGGGAATAATCAATGGCATAAATAAAAGAAAGCAATATTACACTAAAATACCTCAATTAACATTAAATAAGAAAATCATCATGAATGTGGCATAAGCCAAATAGGCAACATAACTAATATAAGCATTAAAGTATCTGAGAATAAGAGATAAATATAAAGTAAAGGAACATTGAACCTGGGATCGAGAGTCACTCCTAAAACTAAGAGAAGTCCGAAATCCTAATTCTAAAGAGAGAGGAGAGAACCTCTCTCCCTCAAAACTACATCTAAACTAAAAATTGTGAATTCTTCAACGCCCCCTGAGTCTCTGCAAGTTCCCTGACTTTAATCTGTGTTTTTGGGCCAAAAACTGGGTTGAAATGAGGCCCAGAATCTCAGCCAGCGACTTTTGTAATTCTGCAGATCGCGCACATCACGCGATCGCGTCATCCATGCGGACGCGTCATTCGTGTTTTTCCCTGCCACGCATTTGCGTTGTCCAGGCTTCCGTGTCACTTGTGCTTTTCCAATCCGCGCGGTCGCGTGAGCCATGCGACCGCATCACTGCAAATTCCTTTCTTCCGCGCGGTCGAGTCGCTGACGTGTACGCGTCACTTCTCGCTGGTCATCTCCTCAATTTCTTGCGTTCCTTCCATTTTTGCAAGCTTCCTTCCTAATCTCTCACTCATTCATACCCTATAAAGCCTGAAACACTTAACACATAGATCAAGGCATCGAATGGTAATAAGAGAGGATTAAGATTAGCTAAATTAAGACGAAAGAAGCATGTTTTCAATCATGTAATAATTTTAGGAAGGAAATATAAATGCATGCTAATTATATGAATAAGTGGGTAAAGACCATAATAAAACCACACAATTAAACACATTGTAAACCATAAAATAGTGGTTTATCAAAGCTCCCTCTCTACTGATCCAGTTCATTTACGTGCAGGTGACATACAGCGGCCAGAAGAGTCACTATCCAGGAGGAAGGAGCCCCTAATTTTACGCTCCAACCATTCCAGGCACACCACCCAGCAGTAGCGGTAGATTTTGAATTAAAGTCTTCACTACTCAACTTGATGCCCAAGTTTCATGGCTTACCTGCTCAAGAGCCTATCAAGCATCTTAGGGATTTCCAGACTGCTTATTCTACTGTTAAGCATAATGGCACTGATAAAATCTCCATTCTATTGAAAACCTTCCCGTTTTCTTTGGAGGGAAAGGCAAGAGAGTGGTACTACACTCAACCCTTAGCAAATGTATCCAACTGGGATACATTCAGAAAAGAATTTTTGGAAAAATTCTTTCCATCTGAAGTTACTGATAAACTGAGGAAAGACATTTCCACGATTGTTCAGGATGACAATGAGACTCTCTTTGAATACTGGGAGTGCTTCAATAATCTTCTGGAAGCATGCCCCCACCACAGAATTGACAATATAGTGTTACTCAGTTATATCATACAGGGCATGAGGCCCCAAGATAAGACCACATTGGAAAGTGCTAGCAATGGGTCTATGAAGAAGTACAAGACCACTGATGAGGCATGGCAATTGATCATCGACTTAGCTGAATCTACTAGGAACCATAGGCAGAAACAAGGCCGTTCAAAAGCCATTGCAGAAGTATCCTCTAACAGAGAGACGGCTGCTCTAGCTCAGAGTATCTGTGAAATGACCAACTTGCTGAAGCAGATGCAATTGAATCAACAACAAGTTCAGCATGCTCAACCTCCTCCACCACAACAAAGCCAATAGTTAGTCCCACAAAGAGTTTGTGGAGTCTGTGCTGATTATAGCCATTATACAGATGAATGCCCACAACTCCAACAGGAAGACAACATGGTGGCATCCACTCATAACTTCTATGACCGCCCCAACCAAGGGTACAATCAAGGTGGAAATCATAACCATGGATGGCAAGATAATTCTAACCAGAATTGGAGGGACAACAATAACAGAGGAGGCAAAGATAATCAGGGAAATCAGAGGTGGAATAATAACAACAACAGGCAGCAGAATCAACCTTACAGAAAACCTCACCTGAGGCAATTCCAAGGACCACAGAATACCCAACAGCAGACCTCTCAATTTACTCATCCTTCTTTATCTCCTAATGAAGAGTTACTACAATCTTTTGAGCGGAGACAACAGACCATGGAAAATAACATTATGAATAGCATTAATGCCAGTCTGAATGGTCTGACCTCTACTTTGCAAGGTCTTGTTTCACAGATTGGATCAATGTAAAATTTCAGTAACCAACCCTTAAGCTCTGGTGGACTCTGATGAGCGGATAATTTATACGCTTTTTGGCATTGTTTTTAGTGTGTTTTTAGTATGATCTAGTTAGTTTTTAATATATTTTTATTAGTTTTTGGTTAAAATTCACTTTTCTGGACTTTACTATGAGTTTGTGTGTTTTTCTGTGATTTCAGGTATTTTCTGGCTGAAATTGAGGGACCTGAGCAAAAATCTGATTCAGAGACTAAAAAGGACTGCAGATGCTGTTGGATTCTGACCTCCCTGCACTCGAAGTGGATTTTCTGGAGCTACAGAAGCCCAATTGGCGCGCTCTCAACGGCGTTGGAAAGTAGACATCCTGGGATTTCCAGCAATATATGATAGTCCATACTTTGCCCAAGATTTGATGGCTCAAACCGGCGTTCAAAGTCACTCTCAGAATTTCCAGCGTTAAACGCCGGAACTGGCACCAAAGTGGGAGTTAAACGCCCAAACTGGCATGAAAGCTGGCATTTAACTCCAAGAAGAGTCTCTACACGAAAATGCTTCAATGCTCAGCCCAGCACACACCAAGTAGGCCCGGAAGTGGATTTTTATGTCATTTACTCATCTCTGTAAACCCTAGGATACTAGTTCTCTATATATAGGACCTTTTACTATTGTATTTTCATCTTCGGACACCTAGTTCTTAGATCATTGGGAGGCTGGCCTCACGGCCATGCCTAGACCTTGTTCTTATGTATTTTCAATGGTGGAGTTTCTACACACCATAGATTAAGGTGTGGAGCTCTGCTGTACCTCGAGTATTAATGCAATTACTATTGTTCTTCTATTCAATTCCGCTTGTTCTTGTTCTAAGATATCACTTGTTCTTCAACTTGATGAATGTGATGATCCGTGACACTCATCATCATTCTCACCTATGAACGTGTGCCTGACAACCACCTCCGTTCTACCTTAGATTGGGTGGATATCTCTTGGATTCTTTAACCGGAATCTTCGTATATCTCTTGGATTCCTGGTACACGATGCATGGTTGATCGCCTGACAACTGAGCGCTCGCCTGACAACCGAGCCAGCCATTCCGTGAGATCAGAGTCTTCGTGGTATAGGCTAGAACTGATGGTGGCATTCAAGAAAATCCGGATGGTCTAACCTTGTCTGTGGTATTCTGAGTAGGATTCAATGATTGAATGACTGTGACGAGCTTCAAACTCCTGAGGGCGGGGCGTTAGTGACAGACGTAAAAGAATAACTGGATTCTATTCCGGCCTAATTGAGAACTGACAGATGGATAGCCGTGCCGTGACAGGGTGCGTTGAACATTTCCACTGAGAGGATGGGAGGTAGCCACTGACAACGGTGAAACCCTTGCATAAGCTTGCCATGGAAAGGAGTAAGAAGGATTGGATGAAGACAGTAGGAAAGCAGAGAGACAGAAGGGACCAAGCATCTTCATACGCTTATCTGAACTTCCCACCAATGAATTACATAAGTATCTCTATCTTTATGTTTTATTCGTATATCACCAATATCCATTTGAGTTTGCCTGACTAAGATTTACAAGGTGACCATAGCTTGCTTCATACCAACAATCTCTGTGGGATCGACCCTTACTCGCGTAAGGTTTATTACTTGGACGACCCAGTACACTTGCTAGTTGGTTGTGCGAAGTTGTGTTTATGCCATGGTATTAAACACCAAGTTTTTGGATTCATTTATCGGGGATTATGAGAGTTGTGAAAAGTATTGTCGGGGATTATTTGATTTGTGAAAAGTATTGATCACAATTTCGTGCACCAAGTTTTTGGCGCCGTTGCCGGGGATTGTTCGATTATTTTGGCAAGCTTTTGGTCCGGTAACATCAGTGCCAAATTTCTGATCCGGCAACAGCAACACGTTTTTGGCGCCGTTGCCGGGGATTGTTCGAGTATGGACAACTGCCGGTTCATCTTGTTGCTTAGATTAGGTATTTTTTCAGAATTCTTGAAGATGAATTCTAGTGTTTCATGATGATATGTTGAAGTCTGGCTGGCTGTGAAGCCATGTCTAATTTCATTGGACCGAGGTTTCAACTTATCATCACAAGAGCTTGTTGATTTCTATCAATCTTGCT
>NC_029776.3:44407468-44411824 GCF_000817695.3 Arachis duranensis | reverse complement strand
CTGTGAAGCCATGTCTAATTCCTGGACCGGAGTCTTAGACTAAACATTGCATGATTCCTGGAATTCTCATTAAGAATTTTGATACCTTTATCTTCTTTTCCACTTAATTTTCAAAAAAAACCAAAAAAAATTTACAAAATCATAAAATCCAAAAATTTCTTGTTTGAGTCTAGTGTCTCATTTTAAGTTTGGTGTCAATTGCATGTTTATGTTCCTTTTGCATTCATGCATTTGTCTTCATTTAATCTTCAAGTTGTTCTTGATGATTTCATTGCTCTGATCTTTGAATTCTCTTGACTTGAGTGTTTATGTGTCTCATATGCATTCTCATTAGTGTCAATAGTATACAAACTGCTAAGTTTGGTGTCTTGCATGCATTGTTATTTGACTTTAGTTGCATTTTGATTATTCCTCATGATTAAAAATCCAAAAATATTTTCAATTTGTGTCTTTTCAAGTCAATAATACAGAGAATTGAAGATTCAGAACATACTGCAGAGGAATTATACAGAAAAAGCTGAGCGTTCAAAACGCCCAGTGAAGAAGGACAGACTGGCGTTTAAACGCCAGCCAGGGTGCCTGGCTGGGCATTTAACGCCCAAAAGGGTAGAGTTTTGGGCGTTAAACGCCAGAATGTGCACCATTCTGGGCGTTTAACGCCAGGATGGCACAAGAGGGAAGATTTTGTTTTTAATGCAGATCTTTTTTTAAGTTTTCAAACTTTTTCAAAATCAAATCTTTTTCAAATCATTTCTTTTCAATCATATGTTTTCAAAATCAATTTCTTTCCATTTTTAAAGACACTTGCTATCAATTAATGATTTGATTCAACATTTCAAGTATGTTGCCTTTTCTGTTGAGAAAGGTTTAATGTTTGAATCATATCTTTTCTTGATAGCCAAGTCATTAATTTTTAAAATCAAATCTTTTTAAAATGTTTTTCAAATCATATCTTCTCAATCACATCTCTTTAAAATCAATCATATTTTCTTAACCACATCTTTTTCAAAATAGCTTTCAATCAAATCTTTTTGATTTCTAATTTCAAATTCTTTTTCAAAAATCACTTGATTCCTTTCCCACTTTTATTTTCGAAAATCAATTAGTGTTTTTCAAAATGTTTTCAAAATCTTCTACTCAATTTTCGAAAATTACTTCCCTTCTTCTCACATCCTTCTATTTATGGACTAACACTATTCCTTGATGCAAGATTCGAACTCCATCTTCTTTGATAAGTTCGAATTTTCTACTTCTGCCTTCTAATTTTCTTTTCCTCTGACACCTCAAGGAATCTCTATACTGTGACATAGAGGATTCCACATTTTCTTGTTTTCTTCTATTTCATATGAGCAGGAGCAAAGACAAAAGCATTCTTGTTGAGGCTGATCCTGAACCTGAAAGGACCTTGAAGTGAAAGCTAAGAGAAGCTAAGGCACAATTCTCTGTAGAGGACCTAACAGAAATCTTCAAAGAAGAAAAATCTATGGCAGCCGAAAACAACAACAATGCCAACAATGCAAGGAAGGTGCTGGGTGACTTTACTGCACCTACTCCCGACTTCTATGGGAGAAGCATCTCTATCCCTGCCATTGGAGCAAACAACTTTGAGCTTAAGCCTCAATTAGTTTCTCTAATGCAACAGAATTGCAAGTTTCATGGACTTTCATTGGAAGATCCTCATCAGTTCTTAGCTGAATTCTTGCAAATCTGTGACACTGTCAAGACTAATGGGGTTAACCCTGAGGTCTACAGACTTATGCTATTCCCTTTTGCTGTAAGAGACAGAGCTAGGACATGGTTGGATTCTCAACCTAAAGAAAGCCTGAACTCTTGGGAAAAGCTAGTCAATGCCTTCTTGGCGAAGTTCTTTCCACCTCAAAAATTGAGTAAGCTTAGAGTGGAAGTCCAGACCTTCAGACAGAAGGAAGAAGAATCCCTTTATGAAGCTTGGGAAAGATACAAACAATTAATCAGAAAGTATCCCTCTGATATGCTTTCTGAATGGAGCATCATAGGTATTTTCTATGATGGTCTGTCTGAACTATCCAAGATGTCTTTGGATAGCTCTGCTGGAGGATCTCTTCATCTGAAGAAGACGCCTACAGAAAAAAATGCATCAGGTAGTACTAAGGAAGCTTCATCTGAAGAAGAAGCTTATGATCCTGAGAACCCTTCAATGGAAGAGGTGAATTACATGGGAGAACCCTATGGAAACACCTATAATCCTTCATGGAGAAATCACCCAAATTTCTCATGGAAGGATCAACAGAGACCTCAACAAGGTTTCAACAATAGTAATGGTGGAAGAAACAGGTTTAGCAATGGCAAGCCTTTTCCATCATCTTCTCAGCAACAGACAGAGAGTTCTAAGCAGTACACCTCTGACTTAGCAACCATGGTCTCTGATCTAATCAAAACCACTCAAAGTTTCATGCACTACAATATTTTTGGCCTAAGGTAACCCTTATTCGAAGCAACATTTAACAAAAGTTGCTTTAGATAGGCAAAGACAACATTTTTAACGAGTTGCCTTTGAGTAAGGCAAAGATAACAAAATTTTTGGCCACCCATAAAAAGAGTTGTCTTTGATATCTAAAGCAACACTTAAAAAATATTATAATATAAAACATTAAAGACAACATCTTTAAATAAAAATACAACATTTTTTAAGGATTATAAAAAAAATTGAATAAATAACTTTTATAAAAAGTTGCCTAAAATCATTAGTAGCTAAAAATTTTAGTGGGAAACATTTAATCATATTCCCTCCAAATAATTATTTCCCAATCAAATAACTTAGTAAAAAAAAGAAAAGCTACTATAGAGAAGTCATATTTCCGGTGCTTAGTTCCTCACAGCCACCCACTGCACCATTCGAAGAAAAGGGAAAAGCCCTAACTCACGGCGCGACACGAAGGGCAGCAGGTCGACTCGACCCAGACGGCGCGACACGAACGGCAGCAGGTCTCGACCCAGACGGCGCGACACGAACGGCAGTAGGTCTCGACCCAGACGGCACGACACGAATGGCAGCAGGTCTCGTTCGCGTACGAGAGCAGGTCTCTATCAGCGACGGCGCGGTGCTCTCCTCCACAGGCGTCGGCGAGTTGCTCTCCTCCACAGGCGTCGGCGAGTTGCTCTCCTCCTCTTGTCTCAGCTCCGCGTCGTAGTCACGTTCGAGAAACCCCTCTCCTTCTTCCTCCTCTTCCCCTGTCTCGCCTCCTCCTCTTCGCAAGCTCAGACAACACTACATGCAGCGATAATCCCCTTCCGCCTCCTCTGCGTATTGCTTGGTAAGAAGCTTCTGATTTTCTGATTTACTATGAATTGGATTTTCTGATTTACTACGAATTGGATTTTCTGAATACTTTGATTTTGAATGAAGATTGGGAATGTTCTGAATTTTACTATGAAAATAGAATTTTTGAATGCATTGAATCTAAATTTTCGCTATGGGAATGTTCTGAATGTACTTAATCTTAGTAATACATAAAGCTGTGATATCATGGATTGCATGTTGATGCTGATTTTACATTGATTCTTGCAGTAAACCCCCAGTTGAAGAGTTGCACCAGTTCTTGGAATTCCAGTTGCCAAAGCTATATGTGAACCCATCAGGTAAACATTTTCCTTCTTGGCCCTGGACATCTTGCTATTTCTTGGCTGTGCCTCTGATCCTAAGAAATCCACATTCATGAGGTTCATTTTCTTACCTTCATGTTGTTTGGTTCCTGAGAAAGTGCTTGAAAAACAACATTTATCAATTTATATATGTTTATATATGCTCTGTTTGCTTCATTCATCTATGCTATCTTCATCCTTTATTATTGTTAGGAATTCCGTTGAGCTTCAACTTGTGTTTTTTCCCCCTCCTCCCACCTTATATAATCAGGGAAAAAATCTAAATCAATGTTGTTTCGAAGTAGAATTTCTTACCTAAATGTTTATCAGCATGTTTCTATTTTCTTCACACTTGAGTGCTATCATGTTTTAAAGTTTTGCTTTGGTCCTGTGTTTCCAACGCAATTTCAAATCCCAGTGCTGAGTGAATTGCTATATGAATTGCAAAGCACAAATTCAAATACTAAGGAGAAGACTTTTTGTTGGTAAAATTGAAAATACATGCCATGAATGTGTTTTTTTCTTTTGTAAGTGAAAATATATATAGGTTTTACATATTTATCACCAGAAATATTTTAACTATTTTGAAAACTTATGTTTGGAGGTGTTATTTAGCAATTAGCAGGGAATCAAAATAAAAAGTATCATAGAAAAATCTGTAATAATTTTCAAAATATCCCTCATGCCATCTGTGCTACTTTTAAACCCTTATCTTACTAAAGGAAATGAGACTTC
>NC_029776.3:44401336-44406801 GCF_000817695.3 Arachis duranensis | reverse complement strand
TGCGTATTGCTTGGTAAGAAGCTTCTGATTTTCTGATTTACTATGAATTGGATTTTCTGATTTACTATGAATTGGATTTTCTGATTTACTATGAATTGGATTTTCTGATTTACTATGAATTGGATTTTCTGATTTACTATGAATTGGATTTTCTGATTTACTATGAATTGGATTTTCTGAATACTTTGATTTTGAATGAAGATTGGGAATGTTCTGAATTTTACTATGAAAATAGAATTTTTGAATGCATTGAATCTAAATTTTCGCTATGGGAATGTTCTGAATGTACTGAATTTTAGTAATACATAAAGCTGTGATATCATGGATTTCATGTTGATGCTGATTTTACATTGATTCTTGCAGTAAACCCCCAGTTGAAGAGCTGCACCAGTTCTTGGAATTCCAGTTGCCAAAGCTATATGTGAACCCATCAGGTAAACATTTTCCTTCTTGGCCCTGGACATCTTGCTATTTCTTGGCTGTGCCTCTGATCCTAAGAAATCCACATTCATGAGGTTCATTTTCTTACCTTCATGTTGTTTGGTTCCTGAGAAAGTGCTTGAAAAACAACATTTATCAATTTATATATATTTATATATGCTCTGTTTGCTTCATTCATCTATGCTATCTTCATCCTTTATTATTGTTAGGAATTCAGTTGAGGTTCAACTTGTGTTTTTTCCCCCTCCTCCCACCTTATATAATCAGGGAAAAAATCTAAATCAATGTTGTTTCGAAGTAGAATTTCTTACCTAAATGTTTATCAGCATGTTTCTATTTTCTTCACACTTGAGTGCTATCATGTTTTAAAGTTTTGCTTTGGTCCTGTGTTTCCAACGCAATTTCAAATCCCGGTGCTGAGTGAATTGCTATATGAATTGCAAAGCACAAATTCAAATACTAAGGAGAAGACTTTTTGTTGGTAAAATTGAAAATAGATGCCATGAATGTGTTTTTTTCTTTTTTAAGTGAAAATACATATAGGTTTTACATATTTATCACCAGAAATATTTTAACTATTTTGAAAACTTATGTTTGGAGGTGTTATTTAGCAATTAGCAGGGAATCAAAATAAAAAGTATCATAGAAAAATCTGTAATAATTTTCAAAATATCCCTCATGCCATCTGTGCTACTTTTAAACCCTTATGTTACTAAAGGAAATGAGACTTCATGTCATCTAAACTCCAATCATATGCACTGAATGCTCAGAAAACCATCTTGCAGTAGGAGTCCACTACATCTATTATGCTAAATATGCATTGTTCATTATAATATTCTATGGTTTTTTGCAAACATTTGGCATCTAAATTGTCTTCATGCTTCCTAATATTGACCCATCTGATCTCTAAATGTTTAGTGTACTTGTATATATATGTTATTTTAATTGACCACTTTTTCTTAACATTTAAAAATTAATATACAAATTATATTTAAACACATGTTGATGCTGATTTTACATTAATTCTTGTAGTAAACTCCCAATTGAAGAGCTGGACCAGTTCTTGGAATTCCAGTTGCCAAAGCTATATGTGAACTCATCAGGTAAACATTTTTCTTCTTGGCCCTGGACATCTAGCTATTTCTTTGGTTGTTGTTATCTGCTTAATCCATGCTAGGATTTTTAGTAAGAATTGAATTCATGCACTTTAACTTGTCAATACTTTATAGTAGCATTAAATGATGCTTTATTAAGCAAAGTTGCTCTTAGTCTCTATGAATTTGATTGTTTTCCTCCACCTTAAATTGAGAAAGGAGAAAACACTGAATAATAATAATTTTTTTATCATGCTGAAAGTTAAAACATATTGCCTTTTTAACATCTCTATTCATAGTGTTCCTTTTCTACCTAATATTTCTGCGAACCTGCAGTTTTTCTGCGAGCCTGCAATTTATCATGGTGTTCCTTTTAACCTGCATCTTGCCTTTTCGAACTAATATTTCTGCGAGTCTACAATTATTTTCTATCTATATTCATGGTGTTCCTTTTGAAATAAACTTTTTTATAGTCAATAGAATGACTTATGTCACTCTTTTTTCAGTGATCAAAGCCCTGTAAGTACTTACTTTTGCTTAGAAATTTATGTCTTCACAAAAAAAAAGATTAATTTTCGTAATTAGCTGAGTTAACTAGTTCATATAGAATCGATTATTATTTTTCAATTGATTGTTCTGTTTGCCACTTTGATTGAGTTAAATTGTTTATAAAGAATACTGTAAATTTGATACTTTACTCTGTTATAGAGAAAGATTGCTTCAAAGGACTTTATGAAACATTGGTGGACATTCTAGAACTTGAAGATTGCAATTTGTTGAGCCATGACTCCGTAAGTCCTTTTTCTCTTGCATATACTTGTAGGTTTTCATATGTATATTATGATCTTTGTGCAGTTTTTTGTTTTTCATGTTGAATGTCTTTTGATATTTAGTTTACTTTTAGATAAGAAATATAATTGTTTCTTAATTTTAATAATAATATTGTTGTGTGCCTTTTTGATGGATTTATGTACTCAATGTGCATGAACATTATTATTTGCATGCTTGGTTAAATAGTAATAACAATATATTAATAATTAGGTTTTCCCAAGACTTAGAAAAAGATTGGATGAGTTTATCGAGAGATAAAGTTGAGTTTAGTAATGGTGTCAATGACTTCTTAGACTTTGCTTACTCCATCGGATACCCACAAGGAGAGGAAATCTTATGCCCTTGTGCAAAGTGTTGTAATTTCTTGTGGCACAAAAGACAAACAATTTATATTCATTTGATTGCCTTTGGATTCATTAATGGTTATACGAGATGGATTCATCATGGGAAAAGTGTAGTCTGCATGGATGTTGATAGCGATAGTGATAGTGAGAGTGAGACTAACTCGTATGACAACATGGACGCCTTGTTGAATGATAAATTTAGGGATGTGGCACAAGTGGAAGGGATAAAAGAAGGTATGAATGAAGATGCAAAGAAATTCTATGATTTGGTTGAAGAGGCTAGCAAAGAACTGTATCCCGGTTGCAAGGGATTTTCTACGTTGTCTTTCACCAACCGACTATACTTGTTAAAGTGTTAACATGGGTGGAGTAATGCCTCTTTTACTTCTCTCTTGGAGTTGCTAAAAGAGGCTATTCCTAACTTAAATATTCCTACTTCTTTCAACAAAGCCAAGACTATGGTGAGAGATTTAGGTCTTGACTATAAAAAGATTGACGCATGCCCGAACGATTGCATGCTATATTGGAAAGAGTACGAGAAGGACACATCTTGTCATGAATGTGGCGCTTCTCGTTGGATTGTACATCCTGTAGTTGAAGCAGATGTTTTGCCTTCAAAAAAATCTCACAATATTCCTGTGAAGACATTGTGACACTTTCCCCTAATTCCCAGGCTTCAAAGACTATTCATGTGCTCAGCAACAGCTAAAAGCATGAGATGGCATGACGAAGAACGCAGAAAAGATGAGAAGTTAAGGCATCCCGCTGATGGACAGTCATGGAAGGACTTTGACAATCGTCATACAAATTTTGCTCTCGATCCCCGTAATGTGAGACTTGGCTTGTCAAGTGACGGATTCAATCCATATCGAACTATGAGCATATCTCATAGCACATGGCCTGTTGTTTTAATGGCTTATAATTTGCCGCCATGGATGTCTATGAAATAGGAATACTTTATGTTGTCGTTGCTAATCCTTGGACCAAAGTCACCAGGAAATGATATAGACATTTACTTGCAACCTTTGATCGAGGAGTTGAAGGAGTTGTGGGAGGTTGGGGTGGAAACATATGATGCATCAAAAAATGAAACCTTCCAAATGTATGCAGCTCTTATGTGGACAATTAGTGATTTTCTGGCTTACGCAATGCTATCTGGTTGGAGTACAAAAGGGAAGCTAGCTTGCCCTTGTTGTAACCATGAGACTTGTTCTAACTATCTTAAATATAGTCGCAAGACATGCTATATGGGTCATCGTGCCTTTTTGCCTGAGGATCATCCATGGAGAGCTAATAAGAGATCTTTCAATGGAAAAGTAGAATATAGGCAAGCTCCACCATTATTGTCGGGTACTGAAGCTTTAAGTCAGTTGGAGTATGTGGATAATTCATTTGGGAAGCTAAAACCAAAGAAAGATGGTCCATGGAAGAAGAGGTCAATATTCTTTGATTTACCTTATTAGTAGTATAACACATCACGACATAATTTAGATGTGATGCACATAGAAAAGAACATAGTTGATAGTATTCTTGGAACTCTCTTGGATATTTCTGGCAAGACAAAAGATCACACAAATGCTCGATATGACTTGCAAAAAATGGGCATTCGAAAGAACCTTCACCCCAAGAAAACAAATGGTAGGAAAAAGGTGAAGCTGGCAAAGGCATGCTACTCAATGACCAATGCTGAAAAGTCAATTTTTTGTGACGTCTTGAAGACAGCAAAGTTGCCAGATGGCTCTGCTTCAAATATTTCTCGGTGTGTGAACCTTTTGGAGAGAAGAATATCTGGTTACAAGACTCATGATGCTCATTTCATGCTTCACTATTTGTTACAAATTCCTATCAAAGGAATACTTCCAGATCAAGTTCCAGTTCCTTTGATTCGACTTGGCTCATTTTTTCGTCAATTGTGTCAAAAGTCTATCACATTACAAGAGATAGATCAATTAGAAGAGGATATTGTCACAACATTATGCCAATTAGAGAGGATCTTTCCTCCTTCTTTCTTCGACATAATGATTCATTTGCCTATTCATTTGGCTAATGAAGTGAGATTGGGAGGTCCAGTTCAATTTCGGTGGATGTATCCTCCCGAAAGATACATGTGTACTTTGAAGTCCTATGTTCGAAACAAAAGTCGTCCTGAAGGATCTATTGCAGAGGCATATTTGGTTGAAGAATGTTTGACATTTTGCTCGCGTTACTTACATTCTGGTGTCCAAACAAAATTGAATAGACAACCCAGAAATAATGATGAACCTAATAATTCTATGATGGAAACTACAGATGCATTTTCGAATCTATTTCCAAAAAGAGGCGTTCCTTTGGGTGCAAAGAAAGGTGAACCTTTTCTCCTTGACGACAAGTCTCGAGAGCAAGTTCATAGCTACATATTATTGAATTGTCACAAAATAGACGACTATGTTAGGTAAATCATACTAATTCTACTATATTTTGGTATTTTAATTAGAAATTGATAGGTCTGTTTTATACTTACAAATATTATACTTTTGAGTTTTAGTGAGCATGAGACTTATCAACAAGGAACACGATGGATGAGAGCTAAAAACCATAGCAAAAACTTTCCTACATGGTTTAAAACACGTGCTTTGCGGCATGATGTTCCAAATTGGATAAAAGAGCTCTCTAGAGGACCAACCCAATGTGCAAAAAGATATTCTGGTTATTTTATCAACGGATATAGATTTCACACTAGGCAACGTGAGGTAAGACGCAAGACACAAAATAGTGG
>NC_029776.3:44398155-44399432 GCF_000817695.3 Arachis duranensis | reverse complement strand
AGTGGACAACTTAGTTTCTTTTTTGTTTAAGTTCATTAGCAGAAAAACATGTATTTTGCTTACTTAGGTTTATTATTTATTTGACTTGGTAACTTATTAGCAAGTATATATGTTAATTGGTACTTGGAAGACCTTTCTATATATATTGCAATATATATTATTAGCTTATTCAAATGCGGGTGTTACATATTCTTTAAATGTCATATAAATATAACAAAGATAAAAAAATATTATTTTAGATATTAAAAAAGAAAATCTTAACAAATTCAATAAGATGTTGCTTTAGGTATTAAAAAAGACAAGTGTAAATAAACCTACATAAGTGTTGCATTAGGTCTATAAAAAAGGCAACTTAAAAAAATTTGGACAAGTGTTGCTTTAGGTATATGAAAAAGCAACTTAAAAAACTCTGGACAAGTGTTGCTTTAGGTATATGAAAAAGCAACTCGTAAAAAGTGTTGCCATAGCGTTTCATATAAAGCGTTGTGTTTGGGTGCTCTAAGGCAACCCTTTCGCAGAGTTGCTTTATTTGCAGAAAAGGCAACGTTTTTTGAAGTTTGCCAAAAAAACGGTTCCCTTTAATATACAAAAACGTTGCCTTAGACCAAAGGTAACGGCCGTATAGCCAACCCCTCAAAAAGCGTTGCCTTTTGTCGGAAAGTATTGCCTTTTATCAAAGGCAACACTTTCTCTTATTATAAGCAACGTTTTCAAAGGGTTGCCTCAGCCCGAATTTGTTGTAGTGGTGGTTCTAGGATATCAAAGTGGAGTTAAGGGTTACATCTTATATGATTTAAATGAAAGGAAGATATTCTTATCTAGAGACACATACTTTTATGAGCATGAATTTCCCTTTCTATCATATTTCAACAATGGCAATAACCAAGTATCTGACACTAGGACACTAACTCAAAAACCAAGTATCACGGTAAATTTTGAGGATCCATTCATTGAGCCCTTGATGAGCGGATAATTTATACGCTTTTTGGCATTGTTTTTAGGTAGTTTTTAGTAAGTTCAAGCTACTTTTAGGGATGTTTTCATTAGTTTTTATGTTAAATTCACATTTTTGGACTTTACTATGAGTTTGTTTATTTTTCTGTGATTTCAGGTAATTTCTGGCTGAAATTGAGGGACTTGAGCAAAACTCTGAAAAAGGCTGACAAAAGGACTGCTGATGCTGTTGGAATCTGACCTCCCTGCACTCGAAATGGATTTTCTGGAGCTATAGAACTTCAAATGGCGCGCTCTTAACGGCGTTGGAAAGTAGACATCCA
>NC_029776.3:44391016-44397485 GCF_000817695.3 Arachis duranensis | reverse complement strand
TGCAGTGACAGCGCATAGGACCATTTTCCCGAGAGGATTAAAAGTAGCCATTGATGATGGTGATGCCCTACATACAGCTTGCCATGGAAAGGAGTAAGAAGGATTGGATGAATGTAAGAAGAAAGTAGAGATCCGAGAGGAGCACAGCATCTCCATACGCCTATCTGAAATTCCCACTATTGATTTGCATAAGTATTTCTATCCCTTTTTATTTTCTATTTATTATTAATTTTCAAAACCCATAACCATTTAATCTACCTAACTGAGATTTACAAGGTGACTATAGCTTGCTTTATACCAACAATCTCTGTGGGATCGACCCTTACTCACGTAAGGTTTATTACTTGGACGACCCAGTACACTTGCTGGTTAGTTGAACGTATTTGTGACTTCAAATAGAGCCAATTATTAAATTTCATACAAGTACAAAGAATATGGATCACAATTTCGTCCACCAAGTTTTTGGCGCCGTTGCCAGGGATTGTTCGAGTATGGACAACTGACGGTTCATCTTGTTGCTCAGATTAGGTAATTTTCTTTTCAAAATTTTTCTTTTTCGTTTTTCCAAAAATATTTTCGAAAAAAATTAATAAAAATAAAAAAAATTAGAAAATCATAAAAATAAAAAATATTTTGTGTTCTTGTCTGAGTCTTGAGTCAATTTTTAAGTTTGGTGTCAATTGCATGATTTAAAAATTTTTCTTGCATTTTTCGAAAATTCCATGCATTCATAGTGTTCTTCATGATCGTCAAGTTGTTCTTGGTAAATCCTCTTGTTTGATCTTGATGATTTTTTGTTTTGTGTTGTTTGTTGTTTTTCATATGCATTTTTCGTTTGTTAGAGTCCATGCATTAAAGATTTCTAAGTTTGGTGTCTTGCATGTTTTCTTTGCATAAAAAATTTTTCAAAATTATGTTCTTGATGTTCATGATGATCTTCAAAGTGTTCTTGGTGTTCATCTTGACATTCATAGTGTTCTTGCATGCATCTTGTGTTTTGATCCAAAATTTTCATGTTTTGGGTCATTTTTGTGTTTTTCTTTAAAAATTCAAAAATAAAAAAATATCTTTTCCTTATTTCCCTCCAAATTTTCGAAATTTTGGGTTGACTTGGTCAAAAAAAGACTCATGATGCTCATTTCATGCTTCACTATTTGTTACAAATTTCTATCAAAGGAATACTTCCAGATCAAGTTGAAATTCCTTTGATTCGACTTGGCTCATTTTTTCGTCAATTGTGTCAAAAGTCTATCACATTACAAGAGATAGATCAATTACAAGAGGATATTGTCACAACATTATGCCAATTAGAGAGGATCTTTCCTCCTTCTTTCTTCGACATAATGATTTATTTGCCTATTCATTTGGCTAATGAAGTGAGATTGGGAGGTCCAGTTCAATTTCGGTGGATGTATCCTCCCGAAAGATACATGTGTACTTTGAAGTCCTATGTTCGAAACAAAAGTCGTCCTGAAGGATCTATTGCAGAGGCATATTTGGTTGAAGAATGTTTGACATTTTGCTCGCGTTACTTACATTCTGGTGTCCAAACAAAATTGAATAGACAACCCAGAAATAATGATGAACCTAATAATTCTATGATGGAAACTACAGATGCATTTTCGAATCTATTTCCAAAAAGAGGTGTTCCTTTGGGTGCAAAGAAAGGTGAACCTTTTCTCCTTGACGACAAGTCTCGAGAGCAAGTTCATAGCTACATATTATTGAATTGTCACAAAATAGACGACTATGTTAGGTACATCATACTAATTCTACTATATTTTGGTATTTTAATTAGAAATTGATAGGTCTGTTTTATACTTACAAATATTATACTTTTGAGTTTTAGTGAGCATGAGACTTATCAACAAGGAACACGATGGATGAGAGCTAAAAACCATAGCAAAAACTTTCCTACATGGTTTAAAACACGTGCTTTGCGGCATGATGTTCCAAATTGGATAAAAGAGCTCTCTAGAGGACCAAGCCAATGTGCAAAAAGATATTCTGGTTATTTTATCAACGGATATAGATTTCACACTAGGCAACGTGAGGTAAGACGCAAGACACAAAATAGTGGAGTTACTTTAGTAGCATTAACGACAAGCTTTGCAAGCACAAAGGATGCAAATCCAATTCATGAAAATGTTTCTTATTATGGTAGAGTGAATGATATCATTGAGTTGGACTACTATGGAAATTTTAAGGTTACATTGTTCAAATGTGATTGGTATGAGGCTAGGGAGGATGCTTATGGCTCGACATATGTTCATTTTAACAAAAAGTGCTATCAGGAAGAGCCTTTTGTATTGGCATGTCAAGTGCACCAATGCTTCTATGTGCAAGATGCATTTGATAAAAATAAACATTATGTAATGAAGACTATTCCAAGGGACCTATTTAGCATAAGTGATGAAGTTGCCATTGATGCTGAAGATACTTATGAAAATGAGCCATTTGATAATTCGACGGTTCCTTCTATACCTAATGATGATGGTGAAGTAGACTTGGTAAGGAATGATTTGAATGAAGTTCTAGTCGATGTCGCAAAAGAAGTCTATTTTTCCCAAGAGTATAACACAGGATCGGATGAAGAATATGATTCTGAAGACTTTTGAGTGACTTGTTTCCCTCTTTTATGGTATATAAGTTAGATTTATCGCTTTATGTTAGCAGTTTTGAACTTGATTTGCTGAAAACTTTTGATATAGAATTTGGCAATTGTTATTCAACTTGTTTTTCCTCTTTTATGTTCTGATTGTTGCTTCTTAGAATTTTCTGAATTTTTCTGCATCTTGATTATGAGTTTGTGTGGGACATATTTTTCTGCATTTTGAATTTTTTTGCATTTTTCTGCCTTTTGAGTGAAGAATATGATTCTGAAGACTTTTTGAGTGACTTATTTCCTTTTTTTATGGTATATAAGTCAGATTTATCGCTTTATGTTAGCATTTTTCAACTTGTTTTCCCTCTTTTATGTTCTGATTGTTGCTTATTAGAATTTTCTGAATTTTTCTGCATCTTGATTATGAGTATGTGTGGGACATATTTTTCTGCATTTTGAATTTTTCTGCATTTTGAATTTTTCAGCATTTTTCTGCCTTTTGAGTGAAGAATATGATTCTGAAGAATTTTTGAGTGACTTGTTTCCCTCTTTTATGGTATATAAGTCAGATTTAATGCTTTATGTTAGCAGTTTTGAACATGATTTGCTGAATATTATGATATAGAATTTGGTAATTGTTTGTTACGGTTTACCTCTTCCCCTTATTAGATGCATATGCAATTGTATTTACATGGCTGTTTTAATATTTTTATACAGCAACCTAATGGAAAACGGAGCAACTTCAAAGAGGAAAAGACTGGTAAAAAAGTATCAAGCTCATGCAAAAGTTAAGGAATTTGAAATGAAGGAAGTATCTTCTGCTGCGAAACTAGTTCAGAATTTTATAACCAAAGTTGATAAAGGAAGTAATCAAGCCAAAATAGCACAACAGCCTAGGAGAAAAATTTCAGAAATTGGAGACAAATATAGTAGGGAGAATTCAATGGAAGGGAGAAATAAAACACTTGTAGACAATGTTATGAACCGGTCTTTGAGGTCTTCCCAAAACCAAGTGAGGAGTAATGTTCAACTAGAAGAACAACCAATTCCTAAGAAGATGAATAGTAAGGCAAAGTGTCCAGCAATGGCTCTTGATGTCTTTTTGCATACAGAAGGAGTAGAAGTGGAAAGGGAAGAGGAAGATGACTTTGAGTCAATTGGTGAGGATGCTGGAGCTACTGAAAAAGAACCAGCTAACTTGATAAACTTAAAAAATAACTTAAAGCGTCCAGCAATGACTCTTGATGCTTTTTTGGGTGATCAAGGAATTCATGTGGAAAGAGAAGAGGAACAAAATGAAGTTCCAACTACTGAGGATGCTAGATCTAGGCCATCCCCGAATAATGGAGAAAATGTTCATATCCCCTCTGAGGAAGATTATATTGGTGAACATGAAAGTGACAATTTTGATGTAGAAGGAGATCAAGTTATGGAAGAGGCTCATGTAGAAGGTGATGTAATTTAGTTTGTTGCTATTTGTTTTACACTTTCTTTTTATCTATGAGCATGGGGCTGCCCTTTCTATACCTTTCACGGCTGTCTTTGGTTTTAATTTGTACTATTTCTCAATTTTTAATTTAGATACTTCAAAGGTTAAAAAGACTCGTGGAAAAACAAGATGCCTAAAGATTTATGCAAGAACTTGGGAAGAAAGGGAGGAAGTGACTTTTGATCAGGGAGCAGCCGTGGGGCCAACAGCTCAGAGAGTGAAGGATTTAACTAATTTTATTGGAACAATGGGAAGGAATAGTGACTTTATTACCTTGATGTACACTAATTGGAAAGCTGTGCCTAAGCAAATCAAAAAGCGCATTTGGAAGTATATTAATGTAAGCTCCATTTATTTTTATGTTTATGCCATCTGTTAATAATTATTTTATGCATATGATATGATGAAATTGATGTGTTTGTAGTCAAAGTTCATTCTTCCAAAATCTTTAAAGTTATGGGTGATGACTGGTGTTCAAGGAGCATGGAAGCGTTACAAAACAAGAATAAAAAAGAAGCATTTTGAACCATATTCTGGAAATATTGAGGATATGTTGGTGAATTGTCCTTTGGAAATTCCAGAAATACAATTTCGGAAGCTAATTGCATATTGGAGTATTCCAACTGTCAAAGTGAGCTAGAGGATTTCAATTATTATTATTTGATATGATCAAGTATAATTCTTTCAATTTTTATATTTTTTTCATCATTGTTTATTTTAAACACAGGCCATGTGTGTTATAAATTCTGAAAATCGCAAGAAACAACAATGGAGGCATAAAATGGGCCCAATCAATTTTGCAAGAGTGCGTGTTGATTTGGTAAGGTCACATTTGAGTTAAAATTCTCTACTTGTTACTTCTCCCTAATTTTAGTATGTTATAACTTTGTAATTGTTATCTTGATCTGTAGCGTGAGAAAAAAGAGAACAAAGAGGAACCAAATCAAGCTGAAATGTTTGTTGCAACTCGGAATGGACTAAAAGGGAAAACACTTGATGTAGAAACACAAGCTATTATTGTAAGTTCCTCTATAATTTTCTTGTTTTAGTAGTTGTTTTATGACTGTCATGGATGCTATTTTTTTTGCTGTTTTATGGCTATCGTGATTATTGTTATCATATCTATTTTGCGGCTGTTTCATGGTTGTTTCATGGGCGGTTTCATGGCTGATTTAGTTGCTGTTTTATGGCTATCATGGTTGTTGTTTTAGTATCTACTTTATGACTATTTTGTGGTTGTCATGGTTGCTGACTTGCTGCTTTCTATGTTTATTTTGTGGTATCTATTTTGTGTCTGTTTCATGGCTGTTTCATGGGCTGTTTCATGGCTGATTTAGTTGCTGTTCTATGGCTATTTTATGTCTGTCTCATGGCTGATTTAGTTGCTATTCTATGGCTATTTTATCCATGTTTTATGGCTATCATGGACTGCTATTTTATGGTTATTTCATGGCTGTTTTATGGTTGATTTAATTGCTATTCTATGACAATGTACAACCATGTTATATGGCTATCATGGACTGTTGTTTTATGGCTCTTTTATGGCTATTTTGGATTGCTGTCCCTATTAGTTATCAATAGGTTTTTGGATTCTTTCGTTGAATTTTTATCACTAAAAATAGACATATCATATATTTGTGTGTATAGGATAAACTTGATGATCTCCAAGAAGCTGGAGAAACTCCTACTAATGCATTTCAAAAAGTTTTTGGTAAAGAGAATCCAGGAAGAGTTCGATGTTATGGAAGAACTGTTACAAAAACTTCTCTTAAGAAAAATAAAGAAATAGATGAAATCAAAAAACAAAGTGAAGAGAAGGTAACAGCTTTAAAAACTGAATTAGACGACCATAAGCAACGACTGCAAGGATTGGAAGATATTGTCAAACTTATGTTGCAACAAACTTCTCCTGGTATGAATGTTGATGAAGCGCTTTCTCTCTTGCGATCTAAGCAATCGTCTGCAAATAGTGCACAAGATCCAAATTTAGTTCCTCAGCATTCTCCTCCATCGACTCATATACCAAATCATGATTAGGTATATGTATGCTAAATTGTTGTACCACTTGAGTATACATATTATTGTATAGCTGATGTTTTGACTATGATTTTTTTGTTCATTTAAATTTGACTACAGCTTTCTTATTGTTGGAGGAAGTTTTTTGAAGACATAAAGACAATTCTTGCCACAATGGTGAAGCACAAAGTCTTCTTGGTTTTTAGTGGACAACTTAGTTTCTTTTTTGTTTAAGTTCATTAGCAGAAAAACATGTATTTTGCTTACTTAGGTTTATTATTTATTTGACTTGGTAACTTATTAGCAAGTATATATGTTAATTGGTACTTGGAAGACCTTTCTATATATATATATATATA
>NC_029776.3:44388397-44389324 GCF_000817695.3 Arachis duranensis | reverse complement strand
AGTGCATGGATGAATCCATCATCCTTGGCAGACCCTTCCTAGCCACAGCAAAGGCTGTGATTGATGTTGATAGAGGAGAATTGATCATTCAAGTGAATGAAGAATCCTTTGTGTTTAAGGCTCAAGGATATCCCTCTGTCACCATGGAGAGGAAGCATGAAGAGCTTCTCTCAAAACAGAGCCAAACAGAGCCCCCACAGTCAAACTCTAAGTTTGGGGTTGGGAGGCCACAACCAAACTCTAAGTTTGGTGTTGAACCCCCACATTCAAACTCTAAGTTTGGTGTTGGGAGGTTCCTACATGGCTCTGAGCATTTCTGAGGCTCCATGAGAGTCCTCTGTCAAGCTAATGACATTAAAGAAGCGCTTGTTGGGAGGCAACCCAATGTTTTATAGTTAAGCTACTGACATTAAAGAAGCGCTTGTTGGGAGGCAACCTAATGTTATATTTTATCTATTTTCTTTTGTTATTTTATGTTTTCTGTAGGTTGATGATCATGAGAAGTCAAAAAATCAATTGAAAAAGCAAAAACAGAAAGAAAAACGGGAAGAAAAATAGCACACCCTGGAGGAAGAACTTACTGGCGTTTAAACGCCAGTAAGGCTAGCAGATGGGCGTTTAACGCCCAGTCTGGCACCATTCTGGGCGTTTAACGTCAGAAAGAGGCACCAGACTGGCGTTAAACGCCAGAAAAGGGCAAGCACTTGGCGTTAAACGCCAGAAATGGGCACCAGCCCGGCGTTTAACGCCAGAATTGGCTAAAAACGCATTTTTGCATGCCATTTGGTGCAGGGATGACTTTTCCTTGACACCTCAGGATCTGTGGACCCCACAGGATCCCCACCTACCCCACCACTCTCTCTCTTCTTCACCCATTCACCAATCACCTCAACACCTCTTCCCCAAAAACCCTTCACCTATCAAATC
>NC_029776.3:44387060-44388171 GCF_000817695.3 Arachis duranensis | reverse complement strand
TAATGGTTCAAGAGTTCTATGCCAATGCATGGATCACCAAGAACCATGATCAAAGTGTGAACCCGGATCCAAAGAATTGGCTTACTATGGTTCGGGGGAAATACTTGGATTTTAGTCCGGAAAATGTAAGGTTTGGCATTCAACTTGCCCATGATGCAAGGAGATGAACATCCTTACACTAGATGGGTCAACTTTGATCAAAGGTTGGACCAAGTCCTCATAGACATCTGTGAAGAGGGCGCCCAATGGAAGAGAGATTCAAGAGGGAAGCCGGTTCAACTGAGAAGGCATGACCTCAAACCCGTGGCTAGAGGATGGTTGGAGTTTATCCAACGCTCAATCATTCCCACTAGCAACCGGTCCGAAGTTACTATACACCGGGCTATCATGATTCATGGCATCATGATTGGAGAAGAAATAGAAGTTCATGAGGTTATAGCTCAAGAACTTTATAAGGTGGCGGACAAGTCCTCTACCTTGGCAAGGTTAGCCTTTCCTCGTCTCATTTGTCACCTCTGCTATTTAGTTGGAGTTGACATAGAGGGAGACATCCCCATTGATGAGGACAAGCCCATCACTAAGAAGAGGATGGAGCAAACAAGAGACCCCTCTCATCATCAAATCCCTGAGATGCCTCAAGGGATGCACTTTCCTCCACAAAACTATTGGGAGCAATTAAACACCTCCCTAGGAGAATTGAGTTCCAACATGGGACAACTAAGGGTGGATCACCAAGAACATTCCATTCTCCTCCATGAAATTAGAGAAGATCAAAGAATCATGAGAGATGAGCAACAAAGACAAGGAAGAGACATTGAGGAGCTCAAGCACTCCATAGGATCTTCAAGAGGAAGAACAAGCCGCCATCACTAAGGTGGACCCGTTCTTTAATTTTCTTGTTCTTTATTTGTCTGTTTTTCGAATTTTAATGCTTGTGTTTATCTGTGTTTGTGTCTTGTGATCATTAGTGTCTTATTGTCTATGCCTTAAAGTTATGAACGTCCTATGAATCCATCACCTATCTTGAATGAAAAATGTTCTTAATTGAAAAAGAAAAGAATTGCATGAATTTTGAATTTTATAACAGTTTAATTATTTTGATGTGGTGGCA
>NC_029776.3:44386625-44386947 GCF_000817695.3 Arachis duranensis | reverse complement strand
GAAAAAAGGAGACATGTTACTGAGGATCTGAAAAATCATAAAAATGATTCTTGAAGCAAGAAAAAGCAGTGAATACAAAAAAAAAAGAAAGAGAGAGGGAGAGAAAAACGAAAAAAAGGGGAGAAAAGAAAACGAAAAAAAAGAGAAAGAGAAAAAGAAAGAGAAAAAGAAAGAAATAAAGTTGTGATCCAAGGCAAAAAGAGTGTGCTTAAGAACCCTGGACACCTCTAATTGGGGACTCTAGCAAAGCTGAGTCACAATCTGAAAAGGTTCACCCAATTATGTGTCTGTGGCATGTATGTATCCGGTGGTAATACTGGAA
>NC_029776.3:44385213-44386150 GCF_000817695.3 Arachis duranensis | reverse complement strand
AATGCTGTTGGATTCTGACCTCCCTGCACTCGAAATGGATTTTCTGGAGCTACAGACGCCCAATTGGCGCGCTCTCAACGGCGTTGGAAATTAGACATCCTGGGCTTTCCAGCAATATATGATAGTCCATACTTTGCCCAAGATTTGATGGCACAAACTGGCGTTCAAAATCACCCTCAGAATTTCCAGCGTTAAACGCCGGAATTGGCACCAAAGTGGGAGTTAAACGCCCAAATTGGCATGAAAGCTGGCGTTTAACTCCAAGAAGAGTCTCTACACGAAAATGCTTCAATGCTCAGCCCAAGCACACACCAAGTAGGCCCGAAAGTGGATTTTTATGTCATTTACTCATCTCTGTAAACCCTAGGATACTAGTTCTCTATATATAGGACCTTTTACTATTGAATTTGCATCTTTTGATCATCTTTGATCTTGGGATCAGGTCTTTGAACCCTTTTTCGATTGTTTCATGTTATTTAGGAGGCATGGAGTTCTTATGTATTTTCAACGGTGGAGTTTCTATACTTCATAGATTAAGGTGTGGAGCTCTGCTGTTCCTCATGAATTAATGCAAAATACTATTGTTCTTCTATTCAATTCAAGCTTATTCTTGTTCTAAGATATTCACTTGTACTTCAACTTGATGGATGTGATGATCCGTGACACTCATCATCATCCTCCCTTATGAATGTGTGTCTGACAACCACTTCCGTTCTATTTGCGAGAGCTTGAGTGTGTATCTCTTGACCTCCTGGTTCACAACGCATGGTTGCCTCTCCTGACAATAGAGCTTCCATTCTATGCAATCAGAGTCTTCGTGGTATAAGCTAGAATCAAATAGGCGGCATTCTTGAGATCCGAAAAGTCTAAACCTTGTCTGTGGTATTCCGAGTAGGATCTGGGATGGGATGACTGTGACGAGCTTCAAACTCATGAC
>NC_029776.3:44378695-44384747 GCF_000817695.3 Arachis duranensis | reverse complement strand
CCGTGCACCAGACTCCCCTCTCAACCATTACCCAACCTAAAGGGTGGTATTAATGCCATCACCCTAAGGTCCGGAACCACATTGCAAGAGAGGAATCAGGGAGAACCAACTCCATCTGAACATACCTCAGCTGAAGAGGAAGTGGAAATAGAAGATGTTGAAGAAGAAAAGAACATGCAAGACATGGCTGAAGAAGAAGACGCCAAATCACAGGAAGAAGCACAAAAGGGCGCAGACACTATAGAGGACGCCGTTCCTATTCCATTTCTACAACTTGCAAGGAAGCCCAGGAAGCAGTTGGAACCTGATCCCAAAATGGTAGAAATATTCAAAAAGGTTGAGGTAACTGTTCCCCTTTTTGATGTCATTCAACAGGTACCTAAATATGCAAAGTTTCTAAAAGATTTGTGCATACACAAAGACAAAATTAATGAGTTAAAAACTATCCCTTTAGGAAGTTCTATATCTGCTTTAATGGGAAATATACCTGAAAAATGTAGTGATCCAGGTCCATGCATGGTTAACTGTACCATTGGAAGTGTGATATTTTCTAACTGCATGTGTGATTTAGGAACATGTGTTAGTATAATGCCTTTATAGTGTGATATTTTCTGACTGCATGTGTGATTTAGGAGCATGTGTTAGTATAATGCCTTTATCTGTATATGATGTTTTGAGGCTCCCTCCCTTAAAAAGGTCGGTAGCTCGTTTTGTGTTAGCAGATAAAAATATTATTACAATGGCTGGAGTTGCTGAAGATGTATTACTGGGCATTAAAGGTCTCACTTTCCCCATTGATTTTTACATCCTGGAGATGCCCCAAAATGACTCAGAGAAGCCATCATCTATTCTACTCGGACGACCTTTCTTGAAGACCTCAAAGTTCAAATTAGATGCTTTTGCAGGCACATACTCTTTTGAAATAGACGGCCGAGTAGTAAGCTTCAATCTTAATGGAGTTATGAAGCACCCTCCAGAAGATCGTTCTATCTTCCAGTGTGACATCATAGATGAAACCGTAGCTGAAGTTCACCAGGAAGAGTTTGAGGATAAGTACATAGGACAAGGTCCAAGTGTGGGAAATTCCGAGGACAATGCAGACACTCTACCACTTCCACCAGTTCCAGATAATCCAGAGCCAGACCATGATCAGAAGTTAGAATTAAAACCCCTCCCTCCACACCTCAAATATGCTTACCTCGAGGACAAGCAGAAGTTTCCAGTTATCATTGCATAGGACCTCACTTCTCAGCAGAAAGAGCAATTACTTAGTGTGCTGAGGAGGCACAAGAAAGCAATTGGGTGCATCAACCCCCAAGTTTGAGAGCACAGAATATTTCTAGAAGAGGGAGCAAGACCTGTCCGTCAACCCCAAAGAAGACTGAATCTCACTATCTTGGAAGTTGTCAAAAAGGAAGTGACCAGACTATTGGAAGCAGGTATCATCTATCCCATTTCAGACAGTGAATTGGTGAGCCCAGTACAAGTGGTGCCCAAGAAGTCTAGAGTCACTACAATGAAGAATGAGCATGAAGCGCTCATAGCAACCAGAGTACAGAACGCTTGGAGGGTCTGCATTGATTACAGGCATCTCAACCAAGCTACTCGTAAGGATCACACCCTCTTCCATTCATTGAACAAATGCTGGATCGCCTGTCAGGTAAATCACATTATTGCTTTTTAGATGGTTACACAGGCTATTTCCAGATTCATATAGCTCCTGAGGATCAGGAAAAGACTACCTTTACATGTCCCTTTGGGACTTATGCTTATAAGAGAATGCCCTTTGGCCTGTGCAATGCACCAGCTACCTTCCACAGGTGCATGATGAGTCTTTTCTCTGATCTTATTGAGGACTGTATGGAAGTTTTTATGGACGATTTTAGTATTTATAGTGATTCTTTTAACCTTTGCTTGCATAGTTTATCTAGAGTATTAGATAGATGTGTCAGTACAAACCTTGTATTGAATTTTGAAAAATGTCATTTTATGGTTAAACAAGGAATCGTACTGGGACATGTTGTATCTAATACTGGTATTTCTGTAGATCCAGCAAAGGTGGATGTTATTTCTAGTTTGCCTTACCCCTCTTCTGTGAGGGAAGTCCGTTCGTTCCTTGGACATGTAGGTTTTTACCGAAGATTCATTAAGGACTTTAGTAAGGTAGCACTTCCCCTATCCAGATTACTGCAGAAGGATATTGAGTTCGAGTTCAGTGAGGATTGCAAACAAGCATTTGACAAGCTGAAAACAACCCTAACTCAAGCTCCAATTGTGAGAGGACCAGATTGGAGCCAGCCGTTTGAAATCATGTGTGATGCTTCCAACCATGCAGTAGGAGCAGCGCTGGCTCAGCATGAAGGTAAGGATCCTTTTGTTATTGCTTATGCGTCTAAGACTTTAGACACTGCCCAGTCCAATTATACTACTACTGAGAAAGAGCTTCTTGCTATTGTTTTTGCTCTGGATAAATTCCGAACTTATTTACTTGGTACTAGAGTAGTAGTGTATGCGGACCATGCAGCTTTAAAGTATCTATTAGCTAAAAAGGAGTCCAAACCAAGGCTCATACGTTGGATACTACTATTACAAGAATTTGATTTAGAAATAAAGGATAGGAGTCGTAACCAGAATCTAGTGGCAGAACACTCGAGTCGCCTTGAGCACATTAAGGATGATTCTACTCCTATAGATGATAATTTTCCATTTGATAACCTGCAAGCAGTATCTGAGGTAGTCCCTTGGTACGCACCTGTAGCTAATTATCTAGTTAGCCGCAGATTTCGTCCACACTTTTCTAAGCATCAAAGGGACAAGCTGAAAAGCGAGTCTAAATATTATATATAGGACGACTCATATTTATGGAGATGCGGCACTGATCAGGTAATTAGACATTATGTGCCTGAATCAGAATTTCAGCCCATTTTAGAGGCATGTCACTCATCTGAAAGTGGAGGACATTTTGGCCCTCAAAGAACAGCTAGAAAGATCTTAGACTGTGGATTCTGGTGGCCTACACTTTTTAGAGATGCTGCTGAGTTTTGTAAATCTTGTCTCCCATGCCAAAAATTTGGTAATATATCCAGGAGGGATGAGATGCCTCAACAAATGATGCTTTTCTGTGAAATTTTTGATGTTTGGGGCATTGACTTCATGGGTCCATTTCCAAATTCTAATGGTTATTTTTATATATTGTTAGCTGTGGATTACGTTTCCAAATGGGTGGAAGCAATTCCTACCCGCACTGATGATGCTAACACTGTTGTTTCCTTTGTGAGAAACCATATTATTTGCCGCTTTGGATCACCACGAGCAATCGTGAGCGATCAAGGCACCCATTTTTTTAACAGGAGACTAACATGATTAATGAAGAAGCATGGGATAATTCATATGGTTGCAATAGCATACCATCCTCAGACCAATGGGCAAGCCGAGGTGTCAAATAGAGAGATAAAGCGTATATTGCAGAAGATAGTCAAACCTCATAGAAAAGACTATAGCACCAGGCTACAAGATGCACTATGGGCATATAGGACAGCATATAAAACACCCATTGGGATGAGTCCTTTTCGCTTAGTTTATGGAAAAGCTTGTTGATGAGCGGATATTTTATACGCTTTTTGGGGGTAATTTCATGTAGATTTTAGCATGTTTTAATTGGTTTTTAGTAGAATATTATTCGTTTTTAGGCAAAAATCATATTTCTGGACTTTACTATGAGTTTGTGTGTTTTTCTGTGATTTCAGGTATTTTCTGGCTAAAATTGAGGGAGCTGAGCAAAAATCTGAGTTAGGCTGAAAAAGGACTGCTGATGCTGTTGGATCCTGACCTCCCTGCACTCGAAATGGATTTTCTGGAGCTACAGGAGTCCAATTGGCGCAATCTCAACGACGTTGGAAAGTAGACATCCAGGGCTTTCCAGCAATATATAATAGTTCATACTTTGCGCGAAGATAGATGACATAACTTGGCGTTGAACGCCAAGTACATGCTGCTGTCTGGAGTTAAACGCCAGAAAAACGTCATGATCCGGAGTTGAACGCCCAAAACACGTTATAACTTGGAGTTCAACTCCAAGAAAGGCCTCAACTCGTGGATAGCTTTAGTCTCAGCCCCAGCACACACCAAATGGGCCCCAGAAGTGGAATTCTGCACCAATTATCTTAGTTTATTCATTTTCTGTAACCCTAGGTTATTAGTTTACTATTTAAAACAACTTTTACAGACAATTCTTGTACCTCATGACATTTTTCAGATCTGAAATTCATACTTTGTGACGGCATGAGTCTCTAAACTCCATTGTTGGGGGTGAGGAGCTCTGCAGCGTCAGGATAGACGCAAAAGAATCAATGGATTCTACTCCAACCTGATTGAGAACCGACAGATGATTAGCCGTGCTGTGATAGAGCATAGGAACGTTTTCACTGAGAGGATGGGAAGTAGCCACTGACAACGGTGACACCCTACATAGAGCTTGCAATGGAATGAATCTTGCGTGTGTTGAAGGATTTCAAGGAAGAGTTGAAGTCAGAGGACAAAGCATCTCCAAAACTCCAACATATTTCCCATTACTGCACAACAAGTAACAATTTGATTCTCTCTTATTTTTCTTACAATTTTAAATACTTTGACTTCTTAAAATTAAATCCAAATAACCATTGGCCTCCTGACTAAGATTAATAAAATAAACATTGATTGCTTCAAATCAATAATCTCCGTGGGATCTACCCTTACTCACGTAAGGTATTACTTGGATGACCCAGTGCACTTGCTGGTTAGTTGTGCGGATTACAAATTCGTGCACCAAGTTTTTGGCGCCGTTGTCGGGGATTATTGAGTTTGAACAATTGAAGGCATATTTTATTTCTTAGATTAGGAATAATTTATTTTTGTTGTTATAGAGTCATTAAATTTTGATAGGATAGTCTCTTTTCAAAAATTTCTTTTCAAAAATATTATTTTTCTTAATTAGTTGTTAATTTTTCGTGAGTTTAGTGTCCTATTTTAAGTTTGGTGTTAATTGCATATTTTATATTTTCTTTAAAATTTTCGTGTTAGTGTTCTTGGTTCTTCCTTGATCTTCAAGTTGTTCTTGTCCATTTTTTTTATTGATCTTTAGTTTTTCTTGTTTTGTGTCTTTTCTTGTTTCTCTTGTGCTTTTTCAAACAGTAACTTTCAAAAATTTTTACTTATATCCATTTTTTTAAAATTAACTCTGAAGTTGCTGCCCATTTTGCTGGAGCTTTAGTAGTTGTTCTTCATAATTGGGTATCCTCTTTGGAATCTTTTTCAAAAATTATTTTTCTTTTATTGAATCTTGTGCCACACTTTAAGTTTGGTGTTTTCTTGCTAAATTTTCTTTAATTTTCGAAAATTTGTCTTGGTTTTCTAAAAATTTTAAGTTTGGTGTTCTTTCTTTTGTTCTTGGTGTTCTTGTGAATCTTCAAGGTGTTCTTGAGTCTTCCTTGTGTTATGATCTTAAAATTTTTAAGTTTAGTGTTCTTTAGTGTTTTCCCTCCAAAATTTTCGAAAATAAGGAACATTGGATCTAAAAATTTTAAATCTTGTGTCTTTTGCATATTTTTCTCTTTCACCATAAAATTCAAAATTCAAAAAAAAAATATTCTTCCTAACTAATTTTAAACTATTTTTTTCGAAAATCTAAAAAAAAAAAAAAGAAAAGAGAAAAATTCAGATTTCAATTTCAAAATATTTTTCAATTTCTTTTATTTGTTTCGTTTTTATTTTATTTTATAAAAATTAATTTTTATAAAATAAAATAATATCAACATACATATCATCTCTTTTATTCCATCATGGAATTAAGTGGGAATGAACAGTCCAGGAGAACTCTGGGGTCATATGCTAACCCCACTACTGCTTCATATGGGAGTAGTATCTGTATACCCTCCATTGGAGTTAGTAGCTTTGAGTTGAATCCTCAGCTCATTGTCATGGTGCAGTAAATTTGCCAGTATTCCGGTCTTCCGCAGGAAGAACCTACAGAGTTTCTGGCACATTTTTTACAAATTGCTGACACAGTACATGATAA
>NC_029776.3:44377629-44378243 GCF_000817695.3 Arachis duranensis | reverse complement strand
ATGAAAGAAGAAGCTAAAACAGTAACTGCTGAACTCAGTCCTGTAGATCAAGCTACTGAATTCAATCAGCAATTAGACTTTCTAGCTCAGCAGCTAGCCGAATTCAAGGAATATTACAGGAAACAAGAATGGCTAACAGGAATATGGAAGTTCAATTAAAGCAGACAGAAAAGCAACTGTCAAAGCAAATAGCAGAAGAATGCCAAGCAGTTCAATTAAGAAGTGGGAAAACATTAAATACCTCACTTCAAAGTAGCAGGAAGCCAAGAAATGAACAGATGTTTACTCAAAATCCCTCTGAGGACAATCAGAGTCCAGAGAGGAATGATGCTGGCGCTGAACGCCCATACCATGCTCATTCCTGGCGTTCAACGCCAGAAACAAGCATGAATCGGGCGTTGAACGCCCAAAGGGAACATGGTTCTGGTGTTCAAACGCCAGTAACAAATAAGGAAGTGGCGTCTAACGCCACTCCAGCTTCCATCCCTGGCATTCAAATGCCAGTGGGTGATCAGTCACATACAAGTGTTGATAACAACCCTTCTAAAAAGGCTTCCCAACCCACTTCTACAGGTAATAAACCTGCAGCAACTAAGGTTGAGGAATACAAAGCC
>NC_029776.3:44376489-44376885 GCF_000817695.3 Arachis duranensis | reverse complement strand
CTAATACCTGCATCTACTATCAGAAAGCTTGGTTTAACTGAAGAAATTAAACCAACCAGGATATGACTTCAACTTGCTGATGGCTCCATTAAATACCCATCAGGTGTGATTGAAGACATGATTGTCAAGGTGGGGCCATTCGCCTTTCCTACTGACTTTGTGGTGTTGGAAATGGAGGAGCACAAGAGTGCAACTCTCATTCTAGGAAGACCTTTCCTAGCAACTGGCCGAACCCTCATTGATGTCCAAAAAGGGGAAGTAACCTTGAGAGTCAATGAGGAGGAGTTTAAGTTGAATGTTGTCAAAGCCATGCAGCATCTAGACACCCCAAATGACTGCATGAGTGTTGATATTATTGACTCTCTGGTAAGAGAGGTCAATATGGCTGAGAGTCTC
>NC_029776.3:44369392-44369693 GCF_000817695.3 Arachis duranensis | reverse complement strand
TATCTGTATACCCTCCATTGGAGTTAGTAGCTTTGAGTTGAATCCTCAGCTCATTATCATGGTGCAGCAAAACTGCCAGTATTCTGGTCTTCCACATGAAGAGCCTACAGAGTTTCTGGCACAATTTTTACAATTTGCTGACACAGTACATGATAAAGAAGTGGATCAAGATGTCTACAGATTATTACTGTTTCCATTTGCTATAAAAGATCAAGCTAAGAGGTGGTTAAATGACCAGCCTAAGAACAGCATAAAAACATGGAAACAGCTGTCAGAAAAATTCCTGAATCACTATTTCCCT
>NC_029776.3:44368488-44369102 GCF_000817695.3 Arachis duranensis | reverse complement strand
ATTGCCAGAAATCAACATTTGTACCTAAGCAGTGAATCTTCCATGAAAGAAGAAGCTAAAACAGTAACTGCAGAACTCAGTCCAGTGGATCAGGCTAATGAAATTAATCAGCAATTAGACTTTCTAACTCAGCAGCTAGCCGAATTCAAGGAAATATTACTAGAAAACAAGAATGGCTAACAGGAATATGGAAGTGCAATTAAAGCAGACAGAAAAGCAACTGTCAAAACAAATAGCAGAAGAATGCCAAGCAGTTCAATTAAGAAGTGGGAAAACATTAAATACCTCACTTCAAAGTAGCAGGAAGCCAAGAAATGAACAGATGTTTACTCAAAATCCCTCTGAGGACAATCAGAGTCCAGAGAGGAATGATGCTGGCGCTGAACGCCCATACCATGCTCATTCCTGGCGTTCAACGCCAGAAACAAGCATGAATCGGGCGTTGAACGCCCAAAGGGAACATGGTTCTGGCGTTCAAACGCCAGTAACAAATAAGGAAGTGGCGTCTAACGCCACTCCAGCTTCCATCCCTAGCATTCAAATGCCAGTGGGTGATCAGTCACATACAAGTGTTGATAACAACCCTTCTAAAAAGGCTTCCCAACCCACTTCTG
>NC_029776.3:44363558-44364015 GCF_000817695.3 Arachis duranensis | reverse complement strand
CTTTCTTTTGCTTGTGGACAAGCAAACCTCTAAGTTTGGTGTGAAGTGCCATGATCACTGAGCTAAAACTCATCAAGATCATGGAACCTAAGGGAACAGGAAGAGCAAGGATGTGAACTGAAGGAACTAAAGCGTCAGAAGCTATTCCTTGAAGGACCAAGCACCCCGCAGACTAGAGGAACATCCACTTCCCAAAAATCAAGTTGTTAAGTTCTAATTTTAAGCTTTAACTCTGTGATAGTATTTTTATAGAAATTTACCTTAGATAGTAATTAGTATCTCTATTTTGATTTTATCTCCAATTAAGCTATAATTTATTTTTCTCATCATTATCAAACATGAATAAATTAGTAGATTCTTAGAATAAAGAGGCAACATTTTTTCGAGTTTTTAACAAGGAAAATTCTAATTATTTATATGTGGTGGCAATACTTTTTGTCTTCTGAATGAATGCCTG
>NC_029776.3:44361597-44363091 GCF_000817695.3 Arachis duranensis | reverse complement strand
CATTCTGAATTTCAAAGGATAAAGTGAGATGCCAAAACTGTCTGGAAGCAAAAAGCTACTAGCCCCGCTCATCTAATTAGAATCTGAGCTTCACTTAAAACTCGGAGATATTATTGTTTCTTAATTTCTTTTCATCCTATTTTATTTATCTAGTTGCTTGAGGACAAGCAACAGTTTAAGTTTGGTGTTGTGATGAGCGGATATTTTATACGCTTTTTGGGGGTAATTTCATGTAGATTTTAGCATGTTTTAATTGGTTTTTAGTAGAATATTATTCGTTTTTAGGCAAAAATCATATTTCTGGACTTCACTATGAGTTTGTGTGTTTTTCTGTGATTTCAGGTATTTTCTAGCTGAAATTGAGGGAGTTGAGCAAAAATCTGAGTTAGGCTGAAAAAGGACTGCTGATGCTGTTGGATCCTGACCTCCCTGCACTCGAAATGAATTTTCTGGAGCTACAGGAGTCCAATTGGGGCGCTCTCAACGGCGTTGGAAAGTAGACATCCAGGGCTTTCCAACAATATATAATAGTCCATACTTTGCGCGAAGATAGACGACGTAACATGGCGTTGAATGCCAAGTACATGCTGCTGTCTGGAGTTAAACGCCAGAAAAACGTCATGATCCGGAGTTGAACGCCCAAAACACGTTATAACTTGGAGTTCAACTCCAAGAAAGGCCTCAACTGGTGGATAGCTTTAGTCTCAGCCCCAGCACACACCAAGTGGGCCCCAGAAGTGGATTTCTGCACCAAATATCTTAGTTTATTCATTTTCTGTAAACCTAGGACACTAGTTTACTATTTAAACAACTTTTACAGACATTTCTTGTACCTCATGACATTTTCAGATCTGAATTACATACTTTGTGACGGCATGAGTCTCTAAACTCCATTGTTGGGGGTGAGGAGCTCTGCAGCGTCTCGATGATTTAATACAATTCCTTTGTTTTCCATTCAAACACGCTTGTTCTTATCAAAGATGTTTATTCGCGCTTAATTATGAAGAAGGTGATGATCCGTGACACTCATCACCTTCCTCAATCCATGAACGTGTGCCTGACAACCACCTCCGTTCTACATCAGATTGAAGGAATATCTCTTAGACTCCTTAATCAGAATCTTCGTGGTATAAGCCGGATTGATGGCGGCATTCATGAGAATCCGGAAAGTCTAAACCTTGTCTGTGGTATTCTGAGTAGGATTCTGGGATTGAATGACTGTGACGTGCTGCAAACTCCTGAAGGTTGGGCGTTAGTGATAGACGCAAAAGAATCAATAGATTTTACTCCAACCTGATTGAGAACCGACAGATGATTAGCCGTGCTGTGACAGAGCACAGGAACGTTTTCACTGAGAGGATGGGAAGTAGCCACTGACAACGGTGACACCCTACATAGAGCTTGCCATGGAAGGAATCTTGCGTGTGTTGAAGGATTTCAAGGAAGAGTTGAAGTCAGAGGACAAAGCATCTCCAAAACTCCAACATATTTCCC
>NC_029776.3:44355624-44360286 GCF_000817695.3 Arachis duranensis | reverse complement strand
GGCATATAGGACAGCATATAAAACACCCATTGGGATGAGTCCTTTCTGCTTAGTTTATGGAAAAGCTTGTCATCTCCCAGTTGAAGTAGATCACAGAGCCTTTTGGGCAGTCAAAGAGTGCAACATGGGAATTGAGAAAGCCAAAGCTAAAAGGAAGTTGCAACTGCAAGAACTGGAGGGCCTTCGCCTAGAAGCTTATGAGAACTCAAGACTATACAAGGAGAAGATGCAGGCTGTACATGATCAGCACATCAAGAGAAAAGAGTTCCAACCTGGGGATTTAGTCCTCCTTTACAAATCTCGACTGAGGCTCATGCCAGGCAAGTTGAGATCAAGATGGGAAGGTCCATACAGAGTAGAGAAGGCCGAACCATATGGAGTTTATCACCTAAGCCATCCTTCAAGCTCTGAACTTATCAAAGTTAATGGACAACGTCTGAAGATGTACCATGGCGAGAAGATGCAGAAAAACAAGGAGCTTGAGATCTTCCTCTTGGAAGATCCCTACTTAGCAGAAGATTGAGTTAGTGGAGCGTCCAACTTACGGACGTTAAAGCAAAGTGCTAGGTGGGAGACAACCAACCATGGTATGATCGTTCTTTTCTTTATTTTTAGTTTTCTTATTCAGTAACTCTTCTCTTTATCAGTACTTTCGTACATCTGCATTTACATACTTTTAATATAAAAAAAATGGTTCGCGACGCGACCGTATCAGCGACGCGTCCGCGTCGAAAGGAGATGCGAGAAAATAAAAACGAACAGAGAGTCACGCTGGAGCGTGGCTGGAGGCATGCCAGTAGCACAAATCGTCCCACGCGACTGCGTCGCTGACGCATCCGCGTCACATGGGAATAATGGCCTCCCACGCAACCGCGTGCCCCACACGGCCGCGTGCCGCACGCGGCCGCGTGCACTGATTTTCGACGTAAAAAGGGTGCACAACGAATTATTGTGCGAGAGTGGTGCTGGATTGGTGCTGGACACACAATCCCTATCACGTGACCACGTCACCGATGCGTCCGCGTCATTCCTTTCAGAAGCCCACCCACGGATCGCATGTCCCACGCGACCGCGTCACCCTAAATTTGGCAAATATATAAATTCGTACAGAGAGTTGTGCAGGCGCGAGGCTGCACTCGCGCCAGAAGCATAACATGGGTCACGCGACCGTGTCAACTGAACTAAAGTGCAATCACGCGAATGCGTGCCCCATGCGGCCGCGTCGCTTGCTGATGATTTGGATTTTTGACAGTTTAGAATTTCACTAATGAAATCTCGTTGTAAAGTATAGTTTCTAAACCAAACAATAATCCTTTCATACAAAAAGTTGTTTGTCACTAAAACAAACCCCTAAATTTATAAACCGAAGTATTTAAACCTCAGGTCGTTCTCCCTAGGAATTACAATGAAGTGTCTTGCTATTAGTTGTGAGTTATTTGGGGTTTTTAAGGTTTTGGACAAGAAATATAAATGGCAAAGGAAATAAACTAACAACTGACAAAGCTCTTGGCAAGATATGAGAACTAGAAGTCCTATCCTAATTATCCTCCTCAATTGTGATAACAAATTGTCCATTGCTCCCACTTAGTTAACCTCTAACCATGGAGAAAAGTCAAGAGGATGAATCAATTTGATTCCTCAAGTCCTAATCAACTCCTAAAGGAAAGACTAGCTTTAGAGGCATTCAAATCAATTAGCAACTTCTAATTAATCCCATCAAGCATTTCATCAAACACTTGGAAGGCACAAAAGGAAAGCTTAGTAAATCAACAACAAGAATGAAATCTAACAACAATTATTGCAAATAATTAACGACAACAAATCAAGGAAATCACAATTATCATGAATTACCTCAAATTGCATTATTGAAAGAAAACAAATGAACAACAATCTATCCAAAACAAAATGAAGAATTACAATTATTAAAGCACATAACTAGAAAGAGGAAGAGGGGAAGATTAAGACTTGATAAAGGAGAAATGAATTAAAGCATGAATTAAACCTAGATCTAAGAAGAGAGATTAACCTAAACCTAATACTAATTCTAAAGAGAAGTGAGAGCTTCTCTCACTAAAAACTAACTCTAGCTAAAGCTATCACTAATTGTGTCTAACTTCTCCCCCCTTCCCCCTTCAATCCTTGATCCTTTTATTCCTTTCTATCAGTAATTGGCGCCAAAATGGGTTCAGAAACCCTTCCAAATCGCCAGGCACGTGTTGCTTTTAATGAAGTCATGTGCGGACTGCGACGCGTGCGCGTCCCTGGCTGATTTCTGCAAAGTGCGCGCGAGCGCCCTGTGCGCGTGCGCATGCTTGGTTGATTTCACTTCTTTGACTTTTTATGCTTCTCTCCACTTGTATGCTTCCTTCCTTGCTTCCTTTGATCCATGCCTAGCCTATTTCAATCCTGGAATTACTAGCAAACACATCAAGGCATCTTATAGAATCAAAAAGGAATTAGAATTCATCAAAATAAGGCTTAAAAAGCATGTTTTTACACTTAAGCACGAATACGGGAGAGATTGCAAAACCATGCCAATTCATAGGCTAAATGCAAGAAAAGGTTATCAAAATACTCTAAATTCAATACAAGATAAACCCTAAAAATGGGGTTTATCACTTGCGCCGCACAGCTCAACCTAAATTGCCAAAATATCTTATCTTTCTCTTCTCCAAATCCTAATTTTTCTTTTCCTTCCTTATTTCTTCCTTCTCCCTTCTTCCTTCTTCCTTCCTTCTTACTTTCTACTTTCTCTCTCTCTTCCCAACATTATCAAGGTTTTTCTTCTCTTCTTCCCTCTTAACTTTTCTATTCTTCTTTTTTATTTATGTTTTCTTCTTTCTTCTTCTTTCTTTTTAATTTCTTTGTATATGTTTTCTTTTTCTTTCTTTTCCCTTTTTATTGGTGTTGGAATTTATTTGGTCATTGTGGATTGTTTCATAATTATTTGGTAATTATATTTTTTTAAAGGGATTGCTTGCATGTTCAATTTATTATTTTCATTGAATTATTTACCATGCATGCTATGTGTTTGTGAAAAAGCCCGTATGACATTATGCATTTTTCTACATTATCATATCCTACTATTCAATGCATGCTTTTCACAAATTCCCTTTACTATTTTATTAATTGCATTTAATTGCCAATACAAACGTGATAGTTTGTTACGAAGTGATGCTTGATCTATGCTACTCATGCCCTTACCGGTATGCCAATAAACATCTTGCATCTACTTCCCTATCGTGCACTTATTCTTTTCCATTTATTGATCTCTTCACATGTTGTCATGACCATGTGTTTATTTCATTCATCTTTACCTTGCACTGTTTATCACTCACTCAATCCCATTCCTTGCTTTATCGCTTTAGATTTAACTTACTTTCCTCATGCTAAAATAAGAAGGAATTGAGGGGTATGGCATTTATTGAATGCAACTAAACTATATGAGTCCTATCTAGGTACAACTACCTAAGTGAATGCAAATGCTTAGTTCAAATAAATCAACTCCCAAGGGAACATGTGTAAACACAAGAGCTAGGGCAATAGGAATCAAAGCCAAACTACAATTGTATTGAATTATCAAAAAGAGGTCAAACATGCAAGAATATAAATAATATGAGTGAACACATGTGATTGAACTTTTGAACCCTCACCGGATGTGTATCCGCTCTTATTCACTCAAGTGTTTAAGGGTTAATTCACTCAATTCTCTTCTAATCATGCTTTCCAAAAATTGATTTTCTTCTAACAATTAACACTAATTGAATGCATGCATACATTCATCATGAGGTCTTTCATTTAGGTTGTAATGGGGTTAGGGTCAAGGTAGGAACATTTATGGTTAAGTGGACTAGAGTTTAGATCTTTGATTAGTATAGACTTTCCCACCTAACCTATATAATGACATATACAAATTCAAACTATTCTAACTACCCATTCTTCACTTTTTTTCTTACATACTCATGCATTCTATTCCTTGATTCATAACACTTATGCATTGATTTACTTTTTATTGAACTTCACTTTGGGGCATTTTGTCCGCTTTTTTTTTCATTTTCATTTTATTTTTCCCTTCTTTTTTCTTTTCTTTTTTATACTTTGTGCAAGGACATCAATTGCATACAGTCTTATACATTCAATCAATACATGAATATGTTCCCAATTCCTAAATATGAAAGTGTACTGATGTTGTGGAAAACGATCCAACACAAAACTCACCGGCAAGTGTACCGGGTCGTATCAAGTAATAAAACTCACGGGAGTGAGGTCGATCCCACAGGGATTGAAGGATTGAGCAATTTTAGTTCAGTGATTGATTTAGTCAAGCGAATCAAGTATTGGTTGAGTGATTTTGTATCCAATAGTAAGTAACTAGCAGGAAATGTAAAGGGAGAGGGATGAATTGCAGAAATTAAAAAGAACTGAAAGTAAAAGAGCTGAATCTTAAAGAACAAGAAATTAAATGACTGAAACTTAAAATGCAAGAAATGTAAATTGCAGTAACTTAAAGTGCAAGAAATATAAATTGCTTGAATGGAAAAGGGAGTTGAGGACTGAGAATTCAGAATTTAAGCAAGGGAAATTAAATTGCAACAATTATCAAAGTAAGAGATGATTTGAATTCAACTAGACATCAAACAGAAAATAGAAATTAAATTGCAG